>NW_025954651.1:0-17865 GCF_022376455.1 Epithele typhae
CTGGGCGCGCATGGCCGCCTCGCTCGACTTCGTCATCGTCGCTGGCGACTACGCTGGGGCCGCGATCGTCACGCGCGAGGTGCCCCTCGGGCGCCGGCGCCGCGCCGATCACGTACCTCGACAAGTTCGCGGTGCTGCCCGCCCACCAGGGCGACGGCACCGTCGACTTCCTCTGGGTCGCGCTCCACGACGAGACGTACGGGCTCGGGCTGCCGTTCAGCGCGAACCCGAACGGCGGCAAGGAGGGCAAGGGCGCGGGCTGCGACCTCGTCTGGCGCAGCCGCGCGGACAACCCGGTGAACAAGTGGTACTTTGAGCGCAGCACCGGCCACCTCCGCCAGGGCGACTGGGTGCTCTTCTGGTGCGACGCGGAGGTGCGGCTGAAGACGGAGGAGGGGCGGCGCGCGAACGCCGGTCTGTCGTACCTCGAGCAGTGGGAAGAGGGCCGTCTCGGGCTGTGGAACGACGTCGTGATGAAGATTCCTTCCAGCTGGAAGCCCAAGGATGTTAAAAAGGTGGAGAGTTGAAGTCGCCGCGTTGATCGCAGGATGGCGTCGTCAGCTCTCTCCGTTATTGTCAGGACTTACGTTTCATCTAATCTCCGCTGTAGACTCTTGTGGCATAGACGTCTTGTGTATCCCTATTCCCAGTCACTAGTTACTTCTGGATCTCATGCTTTGCGTAGTTATTTCGCACTCGCTGTCTTTATTCTCCAACGCATAAACTATCTCACACTAGACGACAGCACTGATGATACAATCCTGGTAAATAAACAGTACGATTACATCCAACAAATATGACGATGATGCCTCCGGACCCGATGACAAAAAGAACACCCCCTGCACGGCAGTCATTATTTCGCGCTGCGCTTCTTCGCTGGACGCCGCGGTCTCGACAGAATGGAAATGGACTCCCCAGCCTCCGTGACCACCGATGACGCGCAGGACTGACGTCGAGTAGTGACCCCAGCCTCACTGCGCCGACGCCACGCGGTAGGCACTTTTTTGCTTTGTTTGACGTGCGTGTGGAGGTCCTTGATACCCTGGGTGACACGATTGCAGAACGCGCCGACAGTCCAGGCATCGAGATTGCGCATGACCAGGAAAAGCTTCACGATGTCCGCAGGATGGTCGAGACGCCATTCGTAAGGAGGGCGGCTCTCTGGTCCACGTTCGGGGCCGGGGCCGGTGTAAGGGGCTGATACGATGCGCTGCAAGATGAACGCAGTATCAGAAGAGGGAAATAGTCTTCAAAAGTACCAGCGACTCACGAATTTCCCGTCGTCCTCGCGCCACCAGTCCACGTGCATGCGGACGAGGCCCTCGGCGAACACGAGCCCGAACACGGGTGAATTGACGCGGAGGTAATGCAGCTGCCGCAGGGCCGCGGTGGTAGACATGCTGTTCTGCCTCTTCGCGGCGTCGAGGCTCCCTTGCGCGGGCTTCTTGTCTTCCCAGATGGTGCTCGCAATCTCGAAACAAGGCTGGCTCGGGAGTTGCTTACAAAGTGTCGCCTGTGATTTGAACGAAGTGCGCCCTCCGACACTTCCGGACTCGTCGGCACGCCGATGCCGGGCGAGGTAATTGTAGGGTGACTTCTCGGTTCGGCACAGTGGAGACAGCTGGACAGAAGGGACGAAGAGGATGCCATCGGGGCGGACTGTCTTGGGATTGAGCGTCGGTTCAGCTCGAGAATCCGCAATGTGCTCTGGAAGAGGTTGAGGGAGACTTATCAAGCACTGCACTCTGCCGACGGATGTTGAGTTCATTCAATTTAATACCACGAGAATCGTACCTGCAATCGCTTGATCGTGCTGCAGCTACTCTCAAAGGATCATACCTGCGAAATCCACTCAACGACCAGACTGCCGCAGGGTCACGAGAGATTGCTCACACTTGATGCGCATAGTCGGCTTCCGAAAACGACCGGCCAGAAGCACACATAGCCTTTGCTCGCAGATGCGCAGCGAAGACCACTTGCAAATCAGAGAGCAATTGAGGGTCCCTCTGATGATCGACGTGATGGCTGAACAAATGGGTCTCGTCTGCTTGCACGGTGTCGAGAAAGCTGAGGAACTCTGCGCTGACGACTCGACGCATACCCCTCCTCAGTTTGCACTGAATGCAAGTTAGCTCGTTGTGTTTGTCTGCTGCATAGCTAAAGCTAACCTTTACAACCCAGTCTTCGGGAAGTCGGCTGAACACGTCGAACACATCATCGACGTCCCGTCGGAATTCCTCAGGGAGGTCCGTGGAGAGCGAACCCTCGCCACGGTTCTGGAAAGTGGCCCACATATTGAATTTATCGATACTCTTTGCTATCCTGGAAAAGATGTGACATTGAAGCCTAGCATAGAAGTCGTGAAGGACATACTGAGAAGCGGTCTGTGCGCGTCCCTTCGCAGACCGAGATTTTGGTAAGGTCATGACAATGTTGGAGATGGAAAAGTGCTGAATATGCTGAGCAAAGGAAGAGGTGTGAACGGCACTGCGACCCCGAAACTGGCTATGCGTACTCACGGGATTAAAAGGTGGATGAGCGTAGTCCCTGAATGTCGTTGGTGTCGTTGGTGTCGTAACTTACATTAGTGGCACTGAGAGGCGAGGGAGGAGGAAGAAAGGATGCGGGGAGGAGGAAAGCAGCGCGTGGGACCCAGAACAGGTACACAGGGCTATATACACTGATGCGCGCTTAGCGAAGAAGCCTCTTTCGAGTTCATGTCACGTGACCGCGTTTGGCGAGACTCCGCACGTTTCACGGAAGCAGATCTAACATCATCTCCGTCCAATTAGATGGCTGCCACGGCGAGCCCCCATACAGAGCAAGTTACATGCTATAGAAATCTGTCCATGAGCTTCTTCGTCGCTTCCACCCCCAGCTGTCCACGTCATGTCAGTCACATTAAATTCGGCGGATCTCCGCAAAATTAACTTACGAAAGTGGCCGCATTCGCAGGGAAGGCCTGAGCAAAGAATCAGAAGATGGAGGTGAAGGGAAGAGTCGACAAGTCTTACCCGAGCCATTGCGGGGCCCAGACCTTTCCACAAAGCACCTACTCCGTCAGCGGCAATCGTCTTTCTTGCGCAGTCCATGAAACCGGTGTACGTCCCGTTAGGCGCAGACTGGATTCTTGATTTGATGACCTACAACAAGGGGTCAAAGATCTGGCTGCATACAGACAAAGGCAACCCACGTCTGGTGGGATCGCGATGGACCACATCGCGAGACCTGCAGTGCCTCCCGCCATGATGATCGCCCCCAGGTTCAGTTCAGACGGCGACTGCCCAGCAGGGGTGAGAAACTTTTTCGTGACCTCGTAGGCCGCGAAATATCTACCAAACCATTATTGCCGACTCCGAAATAGATAGACGTAGAAGACATACGCGGCGCTGCCGGGACCGTCACGCGCGACGGTCGCCACCGACCCACGGAACACGCTGCGAAGACCTCCTTCGCGGTATAAGTGCTTGACTACGTCGAACACGCCTTTGTACTGGGGGCCGCCCTGTCCCTGTCCTTGAATCTGTAACAAGGACATGCGTCAAAGCCTGCAACGATACCCCGGAAAGCTGAAGACGCACCTGGAGTAGAACTTTTGCCCGCTCTACCGGCGCAGTGACCAGGGTGGTGGGTACAGCCGAGAGAAATCCTGCGGCCGCGAGCTCGGGTATCGAGAGCTCCTTGTTCGTGCGATTGGGGGTCGCACTAAGGATGAGCATCTTAGACATGTCATATGCCTGCAGTGCAGATGTTGAGATGGGGATGCAAACAGTCCCAAATACTAGTACTCACCCAGAAGGACATGGCGAAGATGGGTGTTACACCCACAAGTGGGGGCACGACACCGCGGTAGAGACTTGGAATATTGTCAGACCGGGTGACATGCGGTTGGTATGAAGAGACATACCCAGTCACACCGTCCCGAGCCAATGCCTTCTTCACCACATCTATCGCGCCGGTGTACGTCCCGGGCGTGGCAGTTTGCAGCCGAGTCTTGGTGAGGTCGAATGGGTGACCTGGATACAGCCGGTGCGTGGAGTCTGAGCCAACCAACCAGGCTCACTGCGTCGAAACGACGCACCGACAAGTACCGCAGCGACGCCTCCTGCTCCTCCTGCAACGAACGACCTGATCGACTCCGCCGTCGACGAGCGGTGGACTTCCTCAGCTGCTGGGGCGTCGCTCTACCATACGTCCGATCAGTGACCGGCTCGACGCGCCTCCCCGTACAGAGCGAAAACGCACCATGGCTGCTTCTGCTTGTATTACCTGGGACCCTGGGCGGAGGCGGGGACGGCGAAGAAGAGAACAACGGGGCAGACGGGCGCGGCGAACCGTCACCCGGACTTACATATGGGAGGCGCGCTTGTCCCAGTTCCGGCAACGTCGACGAGTGCGGGGAATGCGCGTGATTTCGCAGACCTGTCGGACGGGATCCGATCTGGCGGCATGCCAAGGGCGGGCCTTCGCGCACTCAACGCGAGCATCTGGACATCTGTACAGCCCAGCAGAGATACGGAGACGGCGGGTCGGAGGTGCGTATTGTGGGAAGACGGAGGAGGGCGCACCGGTCCAGCACGGCTGAGAAATCGCGCCTTCCGCCGATCGCTCTTCTCACCACCTGAAGATAGAAGGGTCTGCACTGTACCGCGTGATGAAAGCGGGTCATGGCAACACTTTAATATACAGCAAATGCACACTGGGCGTGTTTAAATCGTACACATTAGCTACTGTAAATTACCGCATAGACGGCTCAATTCTATGAAAACAGAGAACGTAACGAGCCATAAGTATTCGCACCCAAAGAGAGAAAACTAAGTATCATCGTCATCATACTGGCGGAACCCTCCGACAGGCTCGTAAGTAGCTTCGGTGGTGTCTCGCCTCCACACCCATCGTACACACCAGAAGAAAAGACCAATGAGAAGAACCCCTCCCGTCCCCACCGCAATCGGCGCACCGTACTGGACGTACCAGCTAGGCTCGTAAGGGAACAAAAGGCGATCGATCTGAATGACACCTCCGGTGCCTCCACCTGTTGTCGAACGACCCCATTGTGCAACGGAGGCCCAATCTTGCTCGCCGTTCTTGCCCCGGGCACCCTTGATACCAATGACAATGCCATCCTCGCCTTTGCTGCCATCGAGGACGCGAACAATGATATCACCGAACGCGGATGCGGTGCTGTGCAGTGTCGTATACGTTGCGGAGTCTTCGAGAGGGAGTGGGCGATTGTTGACAAACGTGTCGACAATGATGGAGGTGGAGGGCAGTGAGGAAGGGGTGGGGATAAGGTGCTGGGCGACAATAGCGCGGAGGCTTTCTTCATCCGAATACAGTTCCGTCAAGTTGACCTCCTTGAATGCGTCATCCGTAGGGCAGAGGAGTGTCCAACCGGCCCCACCAAGGCCTTTGTCAGCCCAAGGTGAACCTACAGGGGGCGCAGTACCGTTCAGAACCCACTCGAAGCCGGCCTTGATGACCATGGTAGTCATCGTAGACCCCTTGGCTGCCTTAACGAGCTTCCCGACTGTGAGTTCTACAGAGCGAGGGATCATGAGATCGGTGATTTCGTGGATGACGCCGGTTTGGGTGAGCATGTCGCGAGCTGACAGACCAGACTGCATCCCCGCCCAACCTCCACTAGATGTGAAAATGACGGAGTGACTGGAGCCTCGCCTCTCGGCGGAGATGTCAGACCCCTCTAACGTCTGGAAGGTGTGCTGAGAGCCATTGACCAGCGAATCGGCATAGTGTACTCCAGTGAGAGTATGATGGCGGATAACGCGTTCAAGGTCTGCCTTCGAGGACGGAGTGACTGCAGCAAGGTGGGTGCTGACGAGGAGCCCAAGTCGCTTGAACGCCCAGTTGGGTGGAATAAGCAACGTTGTCTTTGGAGTCGTCTTCAGTGTGTGGGCGAGATTGTTCACGGAAAACACTCTGGTCATGAACGTCGAGTAATCGAGCTCCGGAGACGCTGTTTCGATAGTGTCCACAGGAGGAGCCAGTGCTCGCGAAAGGAAGTAGATGACGGTATGGTTGGCGATTTGGACTGCATAATGCGAAGTACGTAAGAGAGCAGAAAACAGGATGAGGAACGTACAAACCTTCGTCTCCCATGACACCGGCACCCGCGAACCGGATTGTCTTAGATTGTGAGCCCCTAACCCCGTCGGTGACCTCCACTGGCATCACTTGCCGCCCTCCTCCAAGACCGCGTTCTGTCAAAGAGGTTTCAACGAGCATGCCGTCTTCAAACTTGTTCGGCACCCAGCGCCCCGGGATGAAGTGATACTGCAGCACACGCTTCAGCTCTTCACTGCCGCGATGAGGAAAGTCGTTGTCCCCAAACATTGAGATAACGTCGTCCCGAGGTGCAAGGATGGTGTACTCGGTGGCCGTGTCGTTGATGAGGTGAGTGAGGTTGACGGAATGAACAAGCGAAACGAACTCCGTGCAGTTGAGTGCCAGGAGATATTTCTCAGGGGTGAACTTGATAGCGTCTGCGGGGAGTAGGAGGGTCGAAACGGTATGCAAAACCCCGTTGGAAGCATATATGTCCTTCTCGATGAGCTTGGCTCCGGATACAGTGACCTTCTCGTCCTGGGGAACAATGTCGAGCTCAGGCCCGTCGATGGTCGGAACTGGCTTTCGGTCAGCAGCAGCACGAAGATCGATGCGACAATTAACGTACGCTTCACCGGGCTCTC
The DNA here is from genome assembly GCF_022376455.1 of Epithele typhae. NCBI lineage: Eukaryota > Fungi > Basidiomycota > Agaricomycetes > Polyporales > Epitheliaceae > Epithele > Epithele typhae. The sequence goes on from NW_025954651.1 coordinate 6,711, forward strand.
GGTGAAAGAGTCCGACCAATGGACCTTCGGCTCTTCCAGCAACACCGCGTGCATGTTGAGGATTCGTTCCAGGTCGTCGGCTGCGAACTCGCTCTCGAGGTACAACCTTTCGAGCGACGGGAGCTCCGCCCAGGCATCGTCGACGGGGAGGAAGACGGTGAGCGTGGAAGTACTATTGAGGAATTTGGACAGCCCAGGGGTGAGAATCCTGCTGAAATACGAGAGTTCCGGCCGACGGGAGATGACAGTGGCTGGGAACCCGCGCAAGAGCTTCAATTAGCGACATCCGGGATTTGCCTCTGGCCCGGCGGCCGGGACGGAGCACGCACCTAAGTCTGAAGGCATTTCCACCACTCTGTGCACTCCGAAAAGAGCCCCATTCATCGTGTCGGTGCGCGGCTTCACGACCTTCACGCCACCCTTCCCCGCTGCATCCGTCCCAATCCAAACAGTTTCACCCTCAACGGTGAGGCGAAGACGCTGAGGGTCCGTTCCGAGGGTGCCGTTCTGTACGGGCATCCATGGAGGGAACGGAGGCGGTTCTCGCGAAGGAGGTTCGGCATAATCTCGCGGGTATAGCAATGTATCATAGTGTTGGGTACTTTGCTCGGCCGGGAGGCCGGGGAGGGTATAGTTGAGAAGGTGGTAGAAGAGCTGCTGCCGGAGCCGGAGCTGAAGGTTGTCCTGGAGGTCTTCGGCGTCATTACTAAGAGCTTGTTCCCAGAGCGGGTTGGATTTGCTGTGGTGCTTAATGGCGTCGTTGGTGGGGGCAAAGAATGTGCAATTCTTTAGCCTGTTCAGCGTGGGGATGAGCTTCGCTCTCTGGAGGAGCTTAAGGAGGGAGACATAGTCCTCGTCTTCATTAAGAGCTTCTACGAGGGTGTAGGTTGGCTTGTTTAGCGACGGGGGGTGCACAGGAACTTGAGCGGGTGCGACAATAGGAAGAATGGCGAGAAGGCCGAAGGGTATGCACGACGACAGCCTCATCGCAGGAGGCGAGCGGCGAAGGGCGACTAGCGGAGAGCAGAGCGGCGAGAAATAGATAGGACACAAGTGAGGGGGGTGAAGAAGAAGGGAGAGGCGCAGAGGCGGAAAGGCGGAAAGGGATGGCTCAGCGGCAGGAGCGCTGCTGCGTCCCGACTGCGTTGTCTGAGGATGACGTCCGTTCCGTGTAATCCACGTGCCCACCCCCACGTGGATGCGCACCCGCCCACTCACCTCTCTACACACATCCTCTGCTGCCTGCTGCCTGCCCCGCGCAGACTGGATCGCATTCTCGGAGCGTTTGCAGCCTGATCGCTCGATACTGTGCGAGCGAAGTGAGAGGAGTCCAGAACCTGAGCGCAGTCTGCACGCACGGGCGACCGGGCGCCTATGGGTCCGCCCCAGATGTTGAATGACGAGGCTTGACTGGTCCTGGTCACTCGCCCAGCTTCTCCTCCTAGAATGCCGCCGCCGTTATCAGCCACGCCCTAGACGTCCTCCTCTACTCCTTTTGGTTCTAGTCTACCGCAATCACTGCCATAATGCTCGACCTCACACAGGCATTTGCCGGCTGCCCCCCTTCAAGTCTCAGTTTCCTTCACCTGCCTCGCGAGACACTCCTGGTCGGTAGACACGAGGCACCTCTCGCATACTAACGCTTACCCTTATGGCAGCTATACCCGTTCGCTGATTCCGTCGTCATCTTCAATGCCCGCACCCTCGCGTTCATCCGCGCCCTGGCGTTGTGGGAGGTCTTTCCGTCTACCCGCAACACATTGCAGTCGGTGCAATGTTTGACTGTGGAGAACAGCATGAAGTTGGTGCGTACACTCCAGCACTTATCGCGCGAGCTTCTTCTCATCTCCGGTAGGTCGTGGCTTCGTTGGGCCGTAGGGTTGTTGCGTGGTCCCTGTCAGGCAAGCGGCACGACTACTGGCGTGTTCACTCTTCTTTGTCGCTTCCGGAGGACCAGCAAGTGACGGCACTCAACTGCATGTCCGGTGATTATCCCGCTTTTTTTCGCAAATCAATTCTCACTCCCCGCAGGCTTGCTTGCAGTCGGCACCCGGACTAGTCTATCTGTCTACACACTAATCCTAGAGAACGACCTGCCCACATGGTCTCTGAAATGGTCTTCTGAGTATGCACTATGTTTCCCTACACCTTGGTTTATGTACATTCATGCCCTATCAAACAGTGTTCCTACCCTCTCCCGCGTGCGATACTCGCCATCACTCATGTACATTGCTACTACATCGCTGGTATGTCTTGTTTGTCCCACAAGTATGGGACGATTGGATCACAATTGCGATCTGCAGAACGATAATGTGGTGCGGACGTACTTGACCACGACCGGTCGTCAAACCCAAGCTTTACCCCATCCACGGCCAGTGATTGATCTCATATGGCGCAACTCTCCAACATCAAGCCGGTCAGTCCATTATGTCTCCTCCATTTGAGGTGCTCATAATGCCCGCAGAGATGATCCCATCCTGTATACTATCACATCTGACGCGACATTACGCATATTTATGCCGGTCATCGACTCCCCGCAATACCTGCAACTACATACCACTCTGGATACGTTCTCGTCGCTACCATTTGCTGTGGCATGCAAACAGTCACGCTCAAGTGTCTTTTGGCTCGACCGCGAAATCGTGAGCCATGCTTTGGAAGCAACTATAGAAGATCCGACGTTGACGGAGGAAGATGCTCGAAGGCGACGTGTACGCGAGATCGCGGAAGAAGGGTGGGACATCTTCTTGCGAGTGCTGGAGGACGGTTCCATTGTTGTACAAGCCGTCGCGGTATGTACCTTGTACTCATTCATTTACATTCCTGTCCTCACTAGAACATAGAACATCGACCGACGGCCTCCAACCCTCCTCAAGCATTTTGCTCTGCTGGAGACAGCTCCGAAGATAGTGCCGGGTCCACCCCATCGTCTATATGTCGTCCCCAATTTGTCACGCGGGTCACTGACGCTTGTAACTTCGCCGCCATTGACAACGTACGACCTTCCACTGCTGTCGTTCTTAGGCACGCGGGAGTCGAGATTGACGCATTTAGCCTCCGGCGCCGACCATGCGCACATCGACGTTCTGGAAGCAGACGACTCGCGAGCGGAGATTGTCCAATATGCCAGAACACCGAACGGCGAAGGGGTCGGTATCATCCGAACAGACGGGTCTGGAGAAGTCCTCACATACCATTGGGCAAGGTCAGGTATTTTGGAGAGCACGGCGAAGTGGTCCGACGATGACAGCCACGTTGATCTGTTTGTGGTAATCGACGCAGGTCAGTCTTGCTTGATTTCGGCACAGCACAATGGGATTCATGTTGTGTGGACACTTAGGCCACAATTACGCAACATACTCCAAAGCGTCCAGTCTCTTAACTCTGCATACAAACCCGCCTGCCACGCTCACCGTGCCTCCTCTCACTCGTCTCTTCGCTTTATCCGCTCCCCATGCATACCGGACGCGAACATTGGTTGGGGTTGAAACCTCGCAAGAAGTGCTACTGATTTCTGCGGTTCTGTCGGGCCCAACACCGTCTTTGAGACTCATATCGCAAGGCTCCCTTCCTCTGCCGTCTCCTTCAAAAACAATCATTCCAGTCGACCCAATGGCATGGGTCGGTCAGCTTGGAGCCAGGACACCGGTAGAACACGACGTGTTGTTGAGTGTATCGGAAGACGGCGATCTTACTTTCTGGAGACCGGAAATCAACTTGCACTCTCCGAGTAATGGATATGTTATCGACGGCAAAATGGAGAAACAGACAGTCTGGAAGTGCACAGGTCATGTACGGACACGGCGCAAGGGGTTCATCAAAGCGAGCTGTAGTTCCGCCAAGAAGTCTGTACTAAGTGAGCGTAGGTTGGCTGCTGTCCAGCCTCAGTGGGCTGATCAGCCATTTTTACAGTCGCCCCGACAGCAGAAGGTGAAGAACTTACGATATGGGACTCTCAGGAGTCAGAGTTCTCACTTGGGCTAGAGTATCGTCAGATCATCGAGTTAGTTTCCCTTTCAATTCCTTTTGCGTCGCTTGTCACTAATTTTCCTAATCCCTCAGTCCTGCAGATCCTGTCCGAGACTTGGACTGGACGGCAACGCCAGATAATCAGTCCATCCTAGCGGTTGGATTTGCTCACAGAATCGAGTTACTATGTCAACAACGCGCGACCTACTTCGACGAAATTCCGGGATGGGGTGTTTGCTGGAGGATTGACATGGGCAGGTTCGTTCTGTCTTCTCGACCTCCTGCTTGATAATCGCTGACGCTAGCTCACAGCATGATACCGCACCCCATCAACGATTCGATTTGGCTGGCCCGAGGCACACTTCTTGTAGGCGCGGGACATTTCCAGTTCATGTTCGGGCAAAAACCGCTAGCTGGAGAACGTGCTGTGCAGACGGAGAGCCTGTTTGAGCATGTGGCCCGATTGAACGGGCCTCTCGACGACTACAATCCACAGATGATTCTGCAATGTCTCCTCTGGGGTAAGACTCTTTCGTTTACCAAGCTTACCCGTTAATAAACATATTGCAGGTAAAGTAGAACTTGTCAAAGAAGTTATCGTCAACCTCGCACGCAATATTGATTCTGCAAGCGAACATCAGAAATGGCAGACTATCCCCATCGAGCGATACCTGCAGAAAGATAGCGGAGCCATGACGGTACTACATTCATCCTTTATCACCCGAGTGACAGTAATTTGTAACTTTGCAACTAGATACACACGCCTCATAAGCCAAAGTACTCGGCGTTGTTTGACATCACAGAGATCAAGGAAGAGTGAGCCTGTTCCCCCAAGTGTCTTGCTAAAGTCATTAATTGACGTTTCAAGTGACGACGACGACGACCCGTTCTCGTCACAAATGGTCCGGAACCTCCTAGGACGTCTTGAAGATCACCCCATACCTCACTTCACACCATTGGAGAATGTCTCGCTCATGGAGCTGATCCAGACCACGCTAGAGGTGATGCCAACGCTACTCAACAATTGCCAAAGCACTAACCAGAAATCGCTACCAGATTCAGGTGCTACAACGAGCCCTGGATCCCAATGGCTTGCGCTATTTGCTCTCCATGCGATACTTCTACAACATCAACCGTAGAGCATCGGAACCTAGCTCTCCCTCCTCCGGCATCAACGGCGCTGATGAGATGAATGGAGTCAATGGGATCAACGGTACGACTGATGCGACATACAACGGTCGCCTGCGTCGACGAGAGCGTCTGCGATACCGCGACATGATCTGGGCGTTCCATAGCGAAAGTCAAGACCTGCTGCTGTCCACGGCCAACACGGCATGCGGCGGGAAGATGTGCTGGCCCGACGCGAGGGCGCTAGGCGTATTCATGTGGATTCGTTCCCAGGAGAGGATGGTGCGCAAGTTAAGGTCTAATCTCAGCTAATATACTAACCGCGATTGTTTATAGAGAGCCCACATGGAAGTCGTCGCTCGGAACCAATACATGGCAGGGGACAACCGCGACCCATCTGCATGCAGCTTGCTCTACTTCGCCCTTGGCAAGGTCAAGCTCGTTCATGGGCTTTGGCGCCAGGCTGTTTGGCACAAAGAACAGCAAGCCATGCTAAAGTTCCTGAACAACGACTTCACCCAGCCCCGGTGGAGAACGGCCGCTCAAAAGAACGCGTTCGCACTGCTTAGCAAGCGTCGATTCGGTGAGCCTATTTGAGTGGGCACGTCGATCCTGAGGTTCTGATTTGCCTTCATAGAATACGCTGCCGCGTTCTTCCTTCTCGGCGGAAGCTTAAAAGACGCCATTACTGTTTGTCTCAAGAATATCGGTGACTGGCAATTAGCGGTGGCCCTTATCCGCGTGATGGAGGGCGACGACAGCGCCCTCCTGAAAGACATCCTTGACAACACTGTGATCCCTCTAGCCTTCAAAGATGGGAACCGGTATCTCGCAAGCTGGGTGTTCTGGATGCTCCGTCGACGAGACCTGGCGGTCAGGATACTGGTGGTGCGTCGATACCCTTATAAAAACCCACAATCGTACTGATCAATTTTGTGTACTTAGATGCCGTTGCAAGACGTCGCATCTGAGCTCGAAGTGTCCATTCCCGTGATCGGAGACCCGCATTACGATGACCCTAGTCTCGCGCTGCTGTTTTCCCAGCTCAAGGCCAAGACGCTCCAAACCGCTCAGGGCACCAGCGAGATTTCGGGTCGCACCGAGTTCAACTTCGTCCTGCAAACTGCCCGCGTCTTTTGCAAAATGGGTATGTTTCACACCTTCGCTCTCACGACGCGTCGATACCAAACGTCTCATTCTTTGATCCGATACTGATAGGCTGCCACGCACTGGCGCTGGACATGGTACGCACCTGGTCCTTCCAGCGACCTTCGACCGTCGTCCGCGACAGCGCACGAGCGTTGCGCCGGCCACCGAGTCCCGTCTCGACACGCTTCGCTCTCGAACCTGCCTTGCGGCGCCAGTCGTCCATCTTGATCGACATTGACGTTTCCACTGCGCCGCCGACCCGACACGCGTCGCCCTCGAGCTCCCCTACCTGCGGTGTCTCGCCTGTGACCCCGATGAAAGTGAAGGAGGAGTTGAAAGAGGAAGGGGACCTTGTTGCGCGGAAGGCTGGGATCGGGAGTCTGATGAAGTCGGCCAAGCAGGACGTGAAAGTGCCCGAGTTCGACATGGACGCGTTCTTTTGATTTTTGTCAAGTATACCACTGTTGTTGCATCCAGGCAAAGCATTTTCTCAACTGTGCAACAAAGGATGGATGGACGGTGCAACAAGTATACAGGGATGGTGACGATAGTTCTACTAGCTTTTTATACACGAATGGATCCAAAACGAGCAAACACTCCGCGTCATGTCGTGTGATCATGAAAGGGCGTCAAGGGGCCGACGAAGGAGGCTTGAACGCTCAAGCCTCAACGTTCACCTCGCGCTTCTTGAGGACGAGGTCCTTGCCCATCATCCGCTTCCAGACATTCTGCACATCCTCGACGACGGTCTCGAAATGCGAAGTCGCGTCGTAAGAGCGCGTGATGAAGACGTTGTCGGACTCGCCGGACGCCGTTGGGGTATACAGGGACGAGACTGAGACGAACCTGAATACTTCAGTTAGTCGCTGTAGACGACAATATAACACTACACTCACTTGTCGTAGATGGGGCCAAGAAGCTGGAGACCAGGAGCGATCTCAAGCTCGGGCTTGTCAGTCTCGACAATGGTGCTGACAATCGCAACGTAGACATCCTTCGCGCAAACGTTGTGTGTCGACGACACGCAAGCGATGTAAATATCTGCAAGACACGATAAGACTGGATAGGTTGAGTGAGGCGTCGAGAGGACCTACCGTTACGCCTGTTAACCTGGTTCTGAGGAATGATGATCTGTGCGCTGTCAGAATCCTCGGTGCCGGGGATGGGGTGCTTGAGGAAGCAGATAGCACGGATGACCTTGCCCTCTTCGATAACACGGACTTTGCCCTCGGAAGACTTGCCGGCGCCGAAGTAGCTGGGATCACCAACAACCTGCTTGGCTTTGACGGTCTCAGAGCCACTGCGCACACCAACAAACTTGCCGTCGGCGTCGGTGACAATCTCATCGATGGGCTTGTCAAGCATGTAGGTACCGCCATAGATCGCGCTCAGACGCGCGAACGCCTGAGGAAGCTCCCCGAGGCCATACAGGGGATAAATGTATGGGGACTTGCCGTAGCGAGCCATAGAGGAAGTGTAGAGAACGATGCGCTCGTACGCCGGTCGTGCAGGTTTCTTCTTGTAGCTGCACTGAATGAGCACAGTATTCGTCATGAGGGGCATAGGTGCTCACTCATCATCAAGGTAGAGGGCCATGGCGTGTCCAATGAAGTCTTGCGTACCAGGTTCAAGACCAAACTTCTCGTAAACAGATGCCATGGTGTCCTTGTCCAGATCGACGCCTGCACACCCAGTTATTCGATGATATGGTTTGACTTTACGGAGACACGCTCGTACCTTGGTGAGTCGCCGGGTCCTCATCCTTCCATCCTTGCAAGAACTCAAAGAACTTCTTCGCCCTACGCTTCTCAAAGAGGCCCATGAGGGGACTCTTGACGGCCTCCATCTCTGTGCTGGGGACCTTCGAGATCTTGCCATCGCGGTAGACGAAGGAGCCAGCGATCTGCTTGAACTCGAGGTAACGGGTGACGTCGGTGTGAACCAGGATACGAGTGAGCTCTCCGGAAGCAATGATGAACTTGGGGATGAGATCGACGGCGTAGTCACGGTCGCGACCCAAGTCCTGCGGGACAGCCTGGTCGGGCCTGAACTTGCGGTAGAGCTATCATGGTGACAGCAGTGAGTACAGGTTGAGACCCCCACAGCCAAAATATATCACCTGCGTCAAGTTGAGACTGGCACTGTCACCGCCGTAGTAGTCGTTGCGATCCATGTGGAGGACCTTCTTGCCCTCAACGGAAAGGAGGCCGGAAAGGATACATTCCGTGAGACCGGTACCGAGAACGACGACCTATGGAAACGTATCGTAAGGGACCGTGTACAGATGTTAGCAGTACACATACGTCGTATTCCTCATCCATGATGGTTGTCTGGGCGTTGGGAGGAGGTGAGGGAAGGAAGGAGCAACGACCGGCGTCTCCGCCTGTGCTCAATCCCATCGATGCACGTGAGATCAAGATCCGCTCCCGATCTAAAGCATGGTCTCTCGCCCAAGATGTTTCCGAGAGCACGCTGCGCATGGAGTACGTAACAGAACACGTCGTAAACCTCAGGAGAGTAGCGAACTCCTTCACGACTAATTGTCCCGGCATAACACACTTTGGTTTATTACTCCATATTGAAAACAGAGAGAAAGCGCCGCCGGGTCTTCCGATTTAGATTTGATGTAGTCACTCGCGCAGTTACTGGAAGTGACGTAGACGTCTCGTGTAACGCGTGCATCACGGTAGCATACTAGGGCCTAGATAAGATAAGATAGCATTGACTGATCCCCGTCCTTCTCGGCTAACGGGCCGATCCTGCCATGGACTGCAAACCCGTTCTTCGACAACGTTCCGAGGTGCAGAGCAGTGACGATCGCACGCCGTTGTCATGTCTCAACAGACGGCAACTTCCTGCGCTCCGCTCAAGAGCTTGTTTCTCGCTTATTGGATGGGTGCGAGCGGAGTCTTCCGATTTGGAATGCGGGGCAGTTGCAACGCACAAGAACTTCGGCCTTGCTTGGAGGATGGTTCGACGCTTGGCCCGCCGGATGTGGTGTCGCGGAGGATGCCATATAAGCTGTGGGGTGCGAGATATGGCACCATGCATCCGATTCACACTACCGCGCTGGGGCAGCGCCCCGCCATCGATAGATACGCGCGAAGACGGGACCTGCGCAGAGCAGGCCGCGAGCGAGAAGGGGGCTGAAGAGGGTATTGGCTGGGATCGTCGCGTAGGGGGCTTGGCGCGGCGTGAGGGGCGTTGCGACCACGTTCGTGTTCGCGTTCAGGAGAGCGACGGTGCGGCCAATGCGGGCGAGGTCGTTCGTGTAAGGTTCCCGGCGGAGAGCGGCGCGCGTATCGGGCTCATCGAACCATCATCGTCCCCTTTAGCTCCGCGCCCGCGTCATATAAAGCCCAGCGCCGCCTTTTTCTTTCTGCTCAGTACACTCCCCCGCCCATCTACATCCACCATGTCCAACGCTGCCATTACTTCCCGTGTCGAGTGGTCTGCCTCCCTCGACCCTACCAAGGCCCCAGTGCCGACGGAGGAGACCAAGTACCACCGCAAGGTACGTTCGCGCGATCGAAACGCCGCACCCCTCCGCTCTAATATCGTGATCTCCGGGCCTGTGACTTTCTAGACTGCCATTATCGCCACCATTGGTGGGTCAGGTGTTTCCCAAGAGATGCGATCTACTTGCTGAACCGCTCGGAATTGCAGGACCCAACACCAACAGCGTTGAGAAATTGGCGGAGCTGCGTCGCGCAGGTGTGAACATTGGTGCGTCTAAATACTATCGCCTTATCCCTTCCCTTTCCTTCGCGTTCTCATATTCTCGTTCTCGACCATGCTTATTCCCAGTTCGCATGAACTTTTCCCATGGCGAGTACGAATACCATCAGAGCGTTATCGACAACACCCGCAAGATGGTATCGCGTATGTCCTGCATTGCAATCAAGCAGCCGCCCAAAATACTGAACCGCATACAGTCGACCCTGAGGGTCGCCCCGTCGCCATCGCCCTTGATACTGTATGTTATGCAAATTGGTTTGACGAGTACGGTCACTGAGAGCGCGAGCAGAAAGGGCCTGAGATCCGTACTGGTGTGATGCGGAACAAGACGGACGTCAGTATTCGTCTGTCCCTCGGCGCTCATCCGCTCACTTTGCCTCTCCTGTAGATCCCTATCAAGGCTGGCCACGAGTTTGTCCTCTCCACAGATGCCCAGCACAAGGACATTTGTGATGACAAAGTCATGTATCTCGACTACGTGCGTACTGTGTTTTTGGCTCACATCTGGACCTACGATCTCATTGCAAGACCATAGAAAAACTTGGCGAAGGTCACTGCGCCTGGAAAGCTCATCTACGTTGATGACGGCATTCTCTCCCTGCTCGTCCTCGCCATTGAGGGGGACAGTGTGCGCGTCCGCGCGATCAACAACGGTACCCTCAGCTCCCGCAAGGGCGTCAACTTGCCCAAGACCGACGTCGATCTCCCCGCTCTCTCCGAGAAGGACAAGGCCGACTTGCAATTCGGTGTGAAGAACGGCGTCGACATGGTTTTCGCGTCCTTCATTCGTCGCGCGGAGGACGTGCGCGACATCCGCCGGGTCCTCGGTCCGGATGGTGCCGCCATCAAAATCATTGTCAAGATCGAAAACGAGCAGGGTGTGGCCAACTTCGACGAGATTCTCAAGGAGACCGACGGTGTTATGGTCGCGCGTGGTGATCTTGGCATTGAGATCCCGGCCAGCCAGGTTTTCCTTGCGCAGAAAATGATGATTGCGAAGTGCAACAAGGCCGGCAAGCCCGTTATTGTCGCCACTCAAATGCTTGAGTCGATGACGGTGAGAGACAGTCTGAACTAGTGTGCGCTCTGGCTTACGAGCATCATTCCACAGTACAACCCGCGCCCAACTCGCGCGGAAGTTAGCGATGTTGCCAACGCCGTTATGGACGGC
>NW_025954652.1:0-17763 GCF_022376455.1 Epithele typhae
AGCTGCGGATCAATTAGCCTACGATCACCTCAGACAGTGGCACTCGTGAGTCGGCTCGCGCAGTTGACGTTGATGTCCGGTCCGCAGCAGCATCTTTCTGTTTGCTCGCCGCCAATATTTCAACGTTCGAGCACAATACAGGGTGAGTGTCATAGTTGATACTTGTCCCGTATGAGCTGAACAAACTGCTTTCGTTCACGTAGTGGTATCGCCGACCAGGACGCCCCACATGGCACTCAACGCCATGATCGTTAAGGTGGCGGTGCCTCGAACTGCGTGCACAGCAGTCTTCTTGACATCCGCAGTGCATCTCAAGGCACAAAGCGTCCATCGGTGGTGCAACGTGTAATCAGTGCTATCTCCTCTTATATGGGTCTGACTCGCCATCTCGATAGCTTTCACCTTCCTTTTCCTCACAACTCGTTCTCAGTGAGTCTTCCGGATTCCTGTCTCCGCCCCTCTGCCTCTAACGTTCGCCGCCTCCCCTAGTAGTTGTAATGTCTACCGCCAGCTCCGACTTCAAGTCTCCCATCGACGAGAGCAACCTCCTCCCACATCCCGCCTCCACGCACCCCCAACTCCCCGAGTACACCCCGCTCCCCACTTCCCCCTCGCTCGCAGGCACCGGCTCCCCCGCGCACTCCGTCCTCTTCGGCGCACCCCAGGTCCTCGAGTCCGGCACGGACGCCGAGCCGCGCTGCGCCGAGCCGCTCATGATCGTCAAGCTCCTCTGGACCGGCCTGCTCGCGCTCCTCCTGCCGCCCGCGCTCCTCGGTGCGCTCGCGCTCGCGAGCGTCGGCGCGATGCTCTTCGGCATCGGGAAGCTCCTCGAGGGCTCCGGGCTCGCCATCGCCTTCGCCCCGCGCTGGGCGTGGCATAACGGCGTCCGAGAGGCGGCCGGAAACTTCCTGCTCTGGGCGGGGGGGCCCATGCGTGGGTCGCGCGGACAGGACGTCGAGGCGGGACAGGTGGCGGGGCCGATCGCTTTGTGATCGAAGCGGGGACTTAACAGGGACGGGTTAGACATATTGCGTTCCTGGCAGGACGGATTATTGGGGGCTTGTGGTCACGATTTGTAGTTGCCGTTGCGAGGTCAATTGTACGTTCCTGTTCCAGACAGGGAGAACCGGCTGGTGGTGGTGGCCGGCCGGCGATTTGCTTCGCCTATTCGTCACTCTCACATGAAATGCTCATAGCATATCCTCGTGATCGACAGGGTCGCCCTGGATAGTACGAACGGTCTCCACAATTTTCTCTTGCAACCCTCGTGAACATAGTACGGACAAAGCACGAGGTACGGTTGTGAATTTTGCGCCATCTGACATCTCATTTTTAGCCCCCAGCATTCAGACCACTGTCATCCCCGCTGAGGACATGCCAAACTCCGGCTCTAGTGCATTCAGAGTGGTATACTTGGGTTCCGTGTAGCGCACTATTTCATATTGGCGCAGGACATCTTCCAGACGCAGGACCCCCGGGATACATTGCTGCGGTGCACCTCGTTGAAGACCCCGCCACCCAAACCCCCACGAACCCCTCTTCCTCTGGCATCTCGCTCGAGTCCTCCGAGGTGCTCGCGATCATCCACCTCATCTCGGGCGGCTGCTCGAGGGCCTCGGTCGCGCGCTCTGAGTGTACGTGCCCCACCGTGTGTGGACGACTCAGCGACTCCAAGCGCACGTCGCGCGCCGGCTCGAGGTCGTTGCCGCGGCGACGTCAGGGATGAAGACGGAGGCGTGGCGCCCGTCGCCGCCGCCAATGGATGTACTGTAAATACTACGGATTGGAACACTGTAGATACTCGATTCGCCACACGCGCGTCCACCGCGAACAGCGACGCGTCCCTTTATTCCAAGACCTATCCAAAAACCTCACAGCGCAATCGGCGGGCCCCCTCCCGCGCCGCGCTCCACCTCTCCCGGATCCGCGGTCCCTACGACCGTCACGCCCGCCATCCTCGCCACGGTCTGCGCCCGCGTCCGCATCCCCCCCTTCACCCGTTCCCCACGACCCGCGCCGCGGTCTCGCACCCGAACGACATCGCGCGCCCCGTGCCCTCGAGCACCTTCCCGAGCCCGAAGACCATCGCGCCCGCGGCCGCGACCGCAAGGACGCCGACGAGCAGCGGGGGCCCGACGAGCGTCGCGACGCCGACGCGGAGCAGCTTGACGATCGTGCGGGGCTCGCTGTGGGGCTCGGGCTGGCCGCCCGCGCCCGGGGTGTGGGCGGTGTCTGGCAGGTAGGTGAGGACGGACTCGGCCGGCGAGGCGGGGACCGCAGTGTAGCCTGGGAGCGCGGGGTGCGGCGCGGCGGGCGCGGAGGAGGGGAGGGGTGCTTTGATGTCGGCGGGGTAGTCGGCCATAGTTTGAACTTGAACGGTCGAGCTACGGAGAGCGATGAGAGAGAGATCACGCCGAGTAGTATGCAGAGGATGCTTACTGTGTGCGTGAGGAAACCAACTGCTATTTGAGACTGAGGGCGACTGCAGCTCAGAGAGCCCTCTCATATACCACGCAGCAACGAGGCCACTGCGCTTTCAGCTTTCAGGTCTGCCGTGCAGGTGATGTGCTTCGCTCGGTGAGAACAACACGCAAGCACTCGGGGATCCAACCCGTACCGATTGACATCTGTCAACTGCGCAAAAGATGACGCTGCTGTGCGCGCAGTTTGTGAGCGGCACATTGGTCTCTGGAACAGATGGCCCGTTTTCCTCAGCGGGCACGAAGATATGCGCGCACAAGAGTCCTACTGCGATCTTCGTAGCCGAAGCACTCAGCTGCGCGGATGCCACCTGACATCCGGGCGACATCGGGCGCCGATGACTCCGTCCATCCACCTCTTACCTCCGATTACATCAAACCTCCCGCCAATCTCTTGCTCATACCTATGTCACGGGGTGGGCACCGTGCTTCCCAGATCCTCCCGCACCAGTCAAAGTGGACTAGCTGAACATCATCACCCGCAGTGAGCACGTACGTTGGCGTCGCGCAAGTCTCCGAGCCCGAGCCTCAGCTGGGCATACAGCCGTCGAGACAATGTCGACGTAGACCTGTCGAGCTCTCCATGGGCTGTGCGCAGGGCGCAATAAAGTCGCACAGTGTGGAAGATCCGGCACGGAGCATCGGCTCAAACAGGGAGACGTCAAGAAGCGGTTGGATGATGATGTGATCGGCAAACGCGGCGCCTAGCACTTGATCTTGAATACTCGTGCCTGTTCAGGCAAAGAGTAGTGCGTGGCAGCACCACGTACGCCTTCTATACGTCCGTCGCCTGGGGTGAAGACTGTTGGATCGACGCAGCTACTATATCGCTGGTGTGCAATGGCGCACCTCCGGGAGCGGCTTGTTGATGTGCATTCCGCGTACACCGCAGGGTCAGTGCCGTTCCCATCCTCATCGGGAGTTCGGCTGAGGTGGGTCGAGAGGGGTGTATGACTTCTTTTGGAGAGCCCCAGACACGCGCCCGCGAGCTGAGATCGGCAGCTATGTCCAAATCCCGAGGGACGGCATGATAGATAAGGATCGGAGGTGGGAAGTTCCGGGGGCGGTAGTCCAGGATGGTGTCCTTGTTATCGCTGAGACTAAAACGGTCGGTTTGAGCGGCGGTGGATTGTGATTGGTCTTAAGCTTGGAAGCGTGCAGCCGATTTTTCTCGTCCCGAGATTGTGTGAGGAGATTCTGATGGCGCGGAAGAAAAAGGAAAAGAATGACAGGCTATTGAAGGGGAGTCAGATGTCGGTACCGGTAATACTAGCAAAAAGTATGAAAAGTATGTAGGGATGACGGGGGTCTCTGGCATGTACTCATGACCGCGAGAAGGAAGCATTTTGGGACGATCTTACAATACTCACATCCTGAATGAACAAGCGCGGGCCGTGGCCGCCGCGCATGAATCCTCCATGTTTAACAGCGGGTGCTCTCTGCTGTTACAACGCAGAGTCCCTGAAGGGGCACTGATTGGTTCTTGAAAGCACAAGGTGACACAACAGGGGGCACAGACCCACTTTAATATTTCCGGTCCGCCATAAAGCTTGGATGCGGTGACGGGTTCATTGGCGAGGGAAAGAGGGAGATTATTTCAAGAGGCGTTGTTGGAGACCATCACGGTTAGATTCAAGACAGCTGAGAGAGTTTTGGAGTGCGGGTGTTTCGTATTATGTAAGCGGAGTGCCAACCGGAAGCCGGCCCGCTAACAGCCACGGAGTACTGCTCGACGGAGCCCCTTCCTCGATTCGTTCACCTCCATTCTCGACGTACCCACCTTGCGCCCACAAACATCTGACACCATGCCTCTCGCCGACACAGACACCGCACCTGATCCTGCTGGCGTTGCGGCCCTCGCTGTCCGCGGCGTAGCGTAGCGGAATCGGGCGGTCCTTCACCGATGCGCAGAACGCGCGCCGCAAGCACGGTTCACGGTTGGACGATTGGACGAGGGGGGAGAGCGGGGTGTCGCCTGCGGACTCGTTTGGAACGATGGATGACAGGTGAGTGCCTCGCTCGCTGCTGGTCGATCAACTGTCCCGCTTCGTGTGCTGTGCCGCGAATCGGGAAGTTGGTTGTGCGCGGGGTCGGGATGGCTGCCGGGTGGAGGATGACATGGATTGTGCGCATGCGCATATATGCACTGGTATGAGCCTACTGTACATGATGAATGGCCACGTTGATCCGAAGTTCGAACCCGAACGGTCGTCGTGTGCATTCATCTCCGCATACACCACCCAAGTACGTCGGCGATGGGTGCTGTAGCGTGTAATCTCGGAAGAACCTGCAGCGCTGCTCCGCTGGTAGCGGACGGGACTGAGTCTGCGCCGGGTGCTATCGAAGTTGGTTGGACAACGGGCGCAAGCTAGTCGTATCGCATCGATCTCGCATCGACATCTCCGCCTGCCAGTTTGAATGAGAGCGCGCGCGCACTATGCTGACCTCGGATCCGCGTCGCCCGCCAGGTGACGGGGAGACGGTTCGCCTGGGCACGGGAAGAGGGTTGGTCGTGCGTCATCGGCAGTCACGAGCGATCGGAGGTGGGAAAAGAGGCGCGGACGGGTGCGAACGCCGGCCGTCCAACCCCGCGCAACTCCGCGGGGGCGGGGCCAGGCGCCGGAGACGGCGGAGGACGGCGAGTGGTCGAGGCGGGCGAGAGCCATGTTGGGACCCGAGGTCGCGACGGGCGCGCAGAGCCCAGACGGAGGGACACGGACGGGCGAAGTCGAAGCACGCGGCCCTCGCGCGCTGACGTCCGCCCAACCTCGCCCACCGTCCGCTCTCGCCTGCGCGCGGTGGCCAATCGACGGTCGGGGAAGACGGCCAAAGGACGGCCCTCGGAGTCGCGCGCTTGGCGGCAGGCGACGAGCACGCCCGTTCTCCGCGGCGGCCTCTTCCGCGGATCGGGCCCCAGTCCGAGGCCCACGCGTACGCCTCCTCCCGACGCACATCCTCCCCTGGCCCCTCCAATGCCCCCGGTCGCAGTCCGCGCGCAGGCAGGAGGGTCCCGCCCCAACGGCTGCTCTCAGCTCCAGCTCGCAACAGGCACCGGTTCTCGTCCTCGTCCCACGCCCGGCTCCCAATCTGCACTCCCTCAATCTCCTCCGTCCCGCCCCTCGGTCACCGCCCTTTGGCATCCAAGCACTCAATCCCTCCTTCTCGAATTCTCCTCCCACCCCCTCCATATAACGTTCCCCGTCCCCCATCCTCCCTCTCTCAGCCCCTCTCCCTCCCCCCCGCGACGCCACCATGTCTCTCATCCGCGCTCCCCTCGTCCTTCTCCACGCCGTCCTCTACCAGCTCGCCAGCACCCCGCCCAACAAGACCCCCTCCACCGCCCGCATCGACTCCTCCGAATCCCCCTTCATCCGCATCGCCCCTCTCATCTTCAAGGTACCTTTCTCTCTCTTTCTTTCGCCCACTCCCGAGCCCGCTCCAGCTCGCTCTCGCCTTTTCGTGACCCTTCACATGCCGGCCACCGGCCCTCTTCTTTTCTTCTTCCTCCCCGGCTCCCACTCCCACGCCCGCTCCTCTTCCAACTTTGACTGATCTCCGTCTCTCATCCCAGATCCAGCAGCCCCTTGTCTGGCTCTGCACCCTCGCAGACATCCTGCTCATCCTCGCACAGCACCTCCCCCGCTCTGCCCTCTCCACCGCCCTCCCTGCCCTCCTTTGCCCGAGCTCCTCCCCCACCTCTCATTTCGCCATCCGCTCCACACCCGCCTTCCTCGCCGGCCTCTCCCTCGTTACCGCCGGCACCCTCCTCCGCCTCACCTGCTACCGCTACCTCGGCGCCCTCTTCACCTTCGACCTCACTCTCCTCCCCAAGCACACCCTCATCACCCGCGGGCCCTACTCCGTCGTCCGCCACCCCGCCTACCTAGGCTCCATCCTCGTCTTCCTCGGCCTCGGCCTCGCCGACCTCTCCCCCGGCGGCTGGGTCGCCGAGTGCGTCTCCGCGGGCGACCACGCCTCCCCCTCGCTCCTCGGTCCCGCCGTCGGCCCGCGCCTCGCCACCAGCTGGGCGCTCTTCGCGGTCTGGTTCGCGTGGTGGCTCGCGGTCGGCGTCCGGCGCGCGCGCATGGAGGACGCGACGCTCCGCAAGGAGTTTGGCCGCGAGTGGGACGTGTACGCGCGCCGCGTCCGCTCCTGGTTCGTCCCCGGCCTGCTCTGAGCGCGTGCGCGGCGATAGGGGCTTGTGCGGCCGTCGATCGCGGCGGCGCGCGGCGGACGCAGGGAAGAGAAGGCTCGAGACGAAGGGGCGAAGACGGTGGAGATGAAGCCTGCGGCGCTTGGCCGGCGCGCATCCCACATTGACGCTGCTGCTGCCATATCGGTCAGGCGGCCGAATCGTCCGCACGCCCCGGGTGCTCCGCGGACGCGGTCGCTGCGCAGGGCGTCGCGCTCTTGCGTTCTTGTCTGTCTCGTGATCGCAGCGTGTGCGGGCGCTGCGTCTATATAGGGGGGCATGTACGAATAGTAGTCTCTGCCGCATTTCTCTAATCCTGTCGATCGTAGATATTGGCACCAGCATCAGAGTCTTATTTGCAGACCATATCATCATCATGGCAGAGACAGTGCTGTTTACAATTCACGCGTGCCACGTGTGAGAGTCAACAAAGGCCAGATCGAATGAGATCTCTGCCAACCTGCCAAGGGTCCCGGTCTCGCTCTACGTACTTTTACACGCACCCAGCGAACCCCGTCCTGCCTCCACCCTCGCCTCGACTCGACACTGCCACTCCCACGCGCGCACAAGCCACCACTATTAGCGCAACACCCGATTCGAAGCCCGCCCACGTCGTCCTTCCAGGCCTCAAGCCACGGCGACCGTCTGCGGTACGCCGCTGTTCATCGAGTGCCGCGCACGCTTCTCTTCCATCTCTTCCAGCCGCCGCGCCTCCTCCTCCGCCAGCTTCGCCTGCACCGCGAGCCGCGGCGGGACAACGCGCCTCCGCGCGCCCGTCCGCCTGCACTCGAGCCGGTCGACGCCAAGCGCGCGGAGCGTCGCGCGCTCCACGACGCTGAACTCCCCCGGGTCCGCGCGGTCGAACGCGAACGGCTCCCGCAGCGCCACGGGCGGGTTCGTGATCACGCGCGGCGCCCTGAGGACGTTCGGGCTCGCGGAGTGCAGGGTGAGCGGGTGGAGGAGGACGGCGTCGCCGACGTCGCCGGTGAGCGCGACGAACTCCCGGCACTTGCGCGCCTCCGCGGGGTGCGAGCGGAACCCGGGGTCGTCCTCCGGCTTCATCGTCGACGCGGTCGACGCACCGGGGAGGAGCGCGGGCGAGTCCGCGGGGACGAAGGAGAGGCGGAGCGGGACGACGCCCTCGGGGTGGGCCGCGAGGTAGCGCGCGACGGGCGCGAGGCCGTCCGGGGCGATGTACGTCGCGCCGCCGTTGGGGCGGACGTCGGAGAAGAGGGGGACGACGAGGAGGGCCTGCTCGGGTGAGTCGAGGAAGTGGACGAAGAAGTCGCCGTCGACGTGCCAGTTCGCGAGGTGCGCCGGGGTCGGGTCTGTCGAGCCGAACGCGGAGGCGGCGCCGGGGGGCGCGGAGGCGGGCACGCCGAGGTTGACGATGAACGAGTCGCCCCACGCGGACGCGGCGGGGTCGATGCGGTCCTCGCCGCCGAGGAGGTCCGTCATCGCGTTCCACGCCTGCCACAGCGCCGTGCGCGCGGTCAGTCCCGGCCGCGCGCGGCACGCAGCGTCGGACGCACCTTGGGCGCAAAGTCCTTGACGGCAACTTGCCGGCGGGCGGGCATGTGCACGCGCTCCGTGTCCCACGTCGACGGGTCCTCCGGGTCCATCCCGAGGCGGACCCAGAGGTCCTTTGTGAACTCCTGCGCCTGCGCGCGCGAGAACGCGTTCTTGACGACGAGGTAGCCGTGCGTCATGAAGAACTCCACGTCCTCCGCTGTGTGGGTGTGTGGGCAGGGGCAGGGGCGCAGTAGAACATGCGAGGCCGCGGGGAAGCGGAGATCGACGATCGGGAGCATCGCGCGCGAAGTCCAGGCCGGTGTTGGCGTTGGCGAAGGCGCAGAGCCGCGCCATGCATGACGCACCCGCGACAAGAATACCATTGGCATTCGTCGCATCCGAGGAACAAACACGAAGCGACGCGGTGAGTGGACACGGACGGAAGCGGGAGAGTGCACTCACGGCTGATGTGCTTGAGTTCCATCGCGAAAGTAGGCAGCGTGGGGCCTCGCCGAGGGCCTCGCCGCCGTTTATGTACCCGGCGCATCCTCGGGGCCTGCTCTGTGGTCACGCCGCGCAAGGTTGCCCCCAGGCTCGAGTTCGAGCCCGCGCCGGGGTCGGTGGCATATTTAGCTGCGAGCGGGCAACGGACGTAAGGCGACGGAGAGCCGTGGGCGGTCATGCAGATAGGCTGTCCTCGGGGGATCTCCTGTGAATTCCGACTCCAATGTGCACCCACGTAGCTCCGATGATGAGATCTTCCTCAGGGCAGTCCGAGGACATGGGCGACGGGATCTGGCCTGACGGCAAATGCGTCCGAGGAGCTACCTACTTGTCGGCCCCGAGGGGGGATCAATTGAGCGGGGTAGCTCTTATTGATAACTCACCGGGGTCTCCCTGGGCGAGTCTTGCCCGCTGGCCGATTCAATCGCATCCCTTGAGCACTCTCAGGCAGCAGTAGAATCAGCGTATAAAATTAAGGGCAACGAGAGCACGATAGAACATATCTCGAACACGCGACCGTCCGCCGCATTCAATCCACCTTGCGCGACCATCTCCTCGGGCTCGGACGCGGGCTCGCCCGCCCGCTCGGCGACGCCGGCGGCACGACGACCTCGACCCGCTGCGGCACCTGCGCCCACTGCACGCCCACCTTCTCCTCCGCCCTCGCCCCGACTCCATATTGGCCCATCTCGATCTTCTCCTCCCTCTCCTCCTTGCCCCAGTACTGCCACATCTGCACCCCGAGCACGACGTTCAGCACGAGCGCGAGCGCGAACCCGGCGCTGAGGATCGGGTCTCCAACCTCGGCCGCAGTGGTGAAGAGGCGGGCGAGGCAGCCGACGACCTGGGCGACGACCGCGAACGCGGAGAGCTGCCCGGTGCTCTGCGCCCGGTGGTTCTGCCGGATCTGGGGCAGCTTCGAGAACAGGCTGAGGGGGAGCGTCGCGAGCTGACACGCCGCGAGTGCGCTGGGGGGCACGACCACGAGTGCAGCCGCAGCCGCGGCCATACCGAGCGCGCCCTGAGTTGCGCGCGCAGCGGCCGGGGTGCTCGCGAGGGACGGCGGGGGGTTGTAGTGCACGATGAGGAGGGTGATGACGATGTTCTGGAGGGTGAGGAAGAAGTTCTCGCCGTAGGTGGAGAACGGGAAGGCATTGCGATACGAGTACGCGAGCGTGATTGCGTACGAGAGCGTCTCGAGGACGTATGCGGGCAGGGAGAGGCCGCGCGCGGACCGCGCGGAAACGACTGCGGCACGGGGGTGGGTTGAACGGGGCGGCGGGGGAGGAAGAAGATGAACGCACTGAGGAGGAGCTGAGGGACCTTCATGATGGATCCACCGACAACGATGCCAATGCCAAGGCCCTTGGAGAGGCAGTACTTGAGGCAGTCGGCATCGCTAAAGTTGAGGTTTTCGACGATGGACCGGTAGCATTTCTACCATATCCATTGGATTGAGTGCGGGAGCGAGAGGAGACCGGGCAGGGCGCGCACCTCGCCGACAATGGACACGCCGAGGTCCTTGACGAACCACGGCAGGTTTTGTGTGATGGCCGTCATCGCGAAGAGGAGAGGGATAGGGAGGAGGAGAGCAACAAGCGACGAGACGCGCCGCCACGACGCGGACGTGTCCCCCGCGCCCATCTCGTCACGTGCGTTCGCTCCCGATATGGCAACTCATTTTTCGGCCGCTGAGCGTGAGCACACCGCCGGCCACAGCGAGCGCGCCGTCTCTCCTCTGCGTCTCCCCCGTCCCTACCATATCCCAGATCCGTCTCTGCCCACCATGGCTGACTACGATCTGACAAAAACGATCATCCCCTACTGCGATCGGCACCTCGTCTTTCCCCTCCTCGCCCACCTCGCCGAGAGCGAGCTCTTCCCGGTCGAAGAGCTCCAGGCAGCCCAGTATGAGCTCGCAAAGGAGACGAACATGGTCGACTACGCCGTCAATCTCTTTGAGCAGCTGCATCCAGAGGAGGAGGTCCCAAAAGGTGGGTACTTATCTGCCTCTCGTGTGCGCATACATCCAGGACGCAGGGACGGATGTGGAGGGATCGGCTCAGGCTGATGCGGCCGCATTCAGAGTTCACCGACAAGCGCGATAAGGCGGTATTAACGAACGAGCAGCTGCAGCAGGCCGCGCAGGCCGTATTAGATGTGATTGAGAAGCCCGAGGTCGCGCAAGCCCTCCGGCAGGACAAGAACCAAAACTTGCAGTTCCTCCGCGACAACTACAATGTACGGCCCATCGCGTCTCATGATATCCCCCTGGCTTAAACGCGAGGTCACTGAACCGCTTATCTCTCCCAGGTCACGGTCGAGCAGATCATCGCGCTCTACAACTTCGGCAAGTTCCAGTACTCGTACGGCAACTACTCCGGCGCCGCCGACTACCTCTACCACTTCCGCATCCTCTCCACAGACCCTGACCTCACCATCTCTGCCCACTGGGGCAAGCTAGCCTGCGACATTCTCACCGGCAAATGGGACACCGCGCTCGAGGAACTCAACTCCCTCCGCGAGGCCATCGACGCCCGCGCCTCCTCTCACCCACAATTCACCGCCTCTTCCGCCGCGGTCGACCCCGCGCTCGGCCAACTCCACTCCCGCACCTGGCTTCTCCACTGGTCCCTCTTCGTCTATTTCAACCACCCCCAGGGGCGCACGCTCCTTCTCGAGACCTTCCTCTCCCCGACGTACCTGAACACCATCCAGACCTCGTCCCCGTGGGTGCTCCGCTATCTCGCGACCGCCGCCGTGCTCTCGCGCAAGTCGAGCTCGGGTGCGCTCTCCTCGCGCGTCCGCCACTCGATCCGCGAGATCGTCAAGGTCGTCCAGATGGAGGAGTACCAGTACACGGACCCGGTCACCCGCTTCCTCCGCGAACTCTACGTCGAGTTCGACTTCGAAGCCGCCCAGAAGGAGCTCTCGCTCGCCGAGACCATCGTCGCGAATGATTTCTTCCTGGGCGAGTTCCGGGACGAGTTCATGGACAACGCCCGCTACCTGGTCACGGAGGCGTACTGCCGGATACACCAGCGCATAGACATCGCGTACGTCGCACCTCCTCTTCTCCCTCCGCCCCATCTCGTCCGCGCGCTGACACTCCCCTAGTGATCTCTCCGAGCGCCTCAACCTCTCGCGCGACGAGGGCGAGAAGTGGATCGTGAACCTCATCCGCGAGACGCGCATGGGCGCAGACGCCAAGATCGATCTTGAGAAGGTCCGTCTTTCCCTCTCTCTTGCCCTTGCCCTGCACAGCACTCACGCGTCACCGCAGAACGTGATCGAGATTCACCGCCCACCACTGCCGATGTACCAGACGGTGATCGAGAAGACGCGGGGGCTCGCGTTCCGCACCCAGGCGCTCGGCGCGGCGATGTCGCGCACGCACCAGCCCGCGGGCGCGCCCGAGCCCGCACAGCCAGCCGTCGTCGAGGCGCAGTGAGCATGTGGTGACGGATTGGGGGATCGGGGTTGTGGAGGGGCGCAGTGGTGGTCTTGACTGTACTGTTTGTTGTAGCCTGTACTACCCACTGCTTGTATCGGCTCGCGACGAAGCTTCGTTTGTATTGGTAGGCGTTATCCACTTGTTTTTCGGTTCACAGCCTGGTGGAGGGGGCGCGCCTCGAGGTCGTCGTACAGATATCCGTATTGGTCTCGTCCCCAGCCGCTCTGTACCGCGATCCGGGAGGTGTTGTAGAGTTTGGAGACCCGTTCGACAACATGCTGCCCACGAAGACGCAGTGATTAGTGTGCTTGGAGGGAGGTACATGTTGGGTGAATCGCCCTGTCGGGGAAATACGCTCAGATGTGCCTGCTTTGTCCTCTGCTGGTGACAACTTGTAAACCCACGGTAGTGATGTGTGAGTCAGGAGAGCGGCCTCATCCGGACTACCTCGCGCTTCACGCAACTTGCTGTATTGAAGTCGTGCACCTGGTGGGTGCGGTCGGGCTTCCAATGGACCTGATATTCTGTGATCCCGAGTCTCGCCATGTTCTTTCACAGGACGGTAGTTCGGCGGATGTCCTGAACTGTCCCATCTGGTCGATCCGAGTGCGCATGATACATACAGTGCCCAACGCTGCCTCCACGCGTCACGTTCGTGTCTTGTCGTCCCACGTATCAGAGTCGTTTCTCTTCTTTTTAATCATGCCACACATATGACTTATCGGGTCCAGCATAATACAGGTGCACAACGAAATTGGAGCATTCTGCTTATCGCGGCTGTATCCACCAATAGTACTCATGGGTGGCACCCCCATCCACGTTCTCACGCAGCGCGCGTGTGGTACCGGAGTCGCGCGCACAGCGCGGGCGAGCGGCGTGGTGGCGACATCCTCGCGTCTATGGAGACCTGTGGTATGCGAGCGAAGTCAGTCTACTGTTCACTTCGGCAGCACCCATAGTGTGCGCAAGTCGGAGTGGCATCACAGGGCGCCCGTCATAGGAGCGTCTAGAGGCGTACTAGACACGGAAGGTAACTTGATACAGACTGTAGGAGTGAGTGTGGCGGCGATGTAACTTGAGCATGAGGAATCGTGTATACGTATGCGCATTACACGCGATAGACGAGCCAGGACAGTTCATCAAACAGTAAATCCGTCGAACTACCGTCCTGTGCAAGCACACGGTACGACTCGGGGTCATAAAAAATCGAGTCCTTGACAGCCTCGGCCGCACCGGCCATATGCGCGACTTTGCAACAAGCCGCGTGAAGCGCAAGGTATTCAGGATTAGGCAAGTCCAAGCCGCCCTCCTGAGGAGGCCCGAGCCCGGGGATCCCGAGATCGTTGCGAACTGTGAATGTGACTTGAGCGGGCCAGTCATATGCTTTTCGAAGGAATGGTGGATGTGTTTTCACGTCGTAGGTGTTCGGCTATACATGGCGGTCAGCTTGCCAGAACGGTGCCACTGTGAGTGTCAGAACTCCGACAAACCGTGCCAGTGCTCTCAAACCAAAGATTTAAGCGATAAAATTTCTCTTGAGCGTTTGAAGTGAGGGTCAAGAGGTTGCACAAGCGGTGGCAGTTGCGCCCGTTCAACTCAATCCACGCTGTAGGATAACCAAAGCGTGCCAAGACCGCCCAGAAGCCTGCCGCCAATCCGATCTGCAAGCAAGATTAATGTTTGTCTCAGCCATGGAAATGATGCCCCACCTTCTTGGAATCATCAGCGAAGTTGTTGACGGACTCGGGTATGATATGTGTACAGCGTGTGGGCTCTATCCGAAGCCAAAGGTCAGACGGGAATTTATTACGATGCTGTGTCACCAATTCGACGTCATATTTTCCGGTCAGCATGCACTGACACCCATCACGAAAGAGTGCCTTTCGTGCATGGTGAGTGATGTGACTCATACACGTTGATAAATGCAACACACGCACATGCTTCTTTGCTGTCGAGTGATTTTGCGGGGTAGGGGCGAGCTGCGGGCCGGTTTCATCCACAGCACTCTCGAAGGACGATCTGGAGGGGGGAGATGCCATCCGAGGCGTTCGGACTGCGGCAGATTTGACTGGATGCATAGTCGATGAGCAGCTGAATGTAGTAGTAGAGGAAGCTCACAATGGCGAATGAAGTTGATGTAGTAGAACTGCCCAAGCTCGACGAGCTTCTCATACGATCCTTGGCAGCTCTTGATCTCAGCTGAGAGACAACTGCGTGCTCTCTCGTTGACAGGTTCGAGGAGGAGGCCGCCAAGAATGCCAATGTTCCGTCGCTCGCGTGAAATGGTAGTTCGGTTTGGACGTTCTCTCTCGATCGCCTGGTCTTCAGCTGGGAGGATGTAGGCGACATATGCGCTGCGTGATTGTGGAGGCATTCTGGACATTGACTGGTGGCCTTCACGGGGCAAACGGAGGAAAATCTGCTCAGCCATGATGGGCGGAGGAGAGCCCCAAACGCCACCCAACGCACAACGCCGTGGACCCCGTGCACTGCTGGCCTCGGCATGTGTTGGCCTGCCGGCCACTACTAACTACGCTCACCACGGCACGGGTCACCCCCCATAGCAGCAGAGAAGTTCAACATCCGGGGGGCTGATGACCACCCAACAGGGCATGGTGAACTAATACGTAGAACTCCGACTCGTGAGCCCGCGAGCCTGGGCCCTGGGGGCCGTCTGAGCGGAGTTCAAATACTTGCTGACGACCAGTTCGAGTCAGACGTTTCAACTTCGCTCTCGACTTCAATCTGCTATGGTCTCTGCCAAACGTTACCGGTCGGGGGAGGAGGTGGCCTGTCTGGGCGCACTCTTGCTCTACTATAACCCTACGACGCAAACCTTCTCATTCGACTCTCCTCACCATATCTGTCATGATGCTCCCGCTAACGAACTTGCTGCCACTTTCTTCAACAGAATCCGGGATTTTGTCGCGGTCAACATGCAAGGACAGTACACTGTTCCAGAGCTCTTGAAGGTATGTGCTCTTTTCGTCGTTTTGCGACTTTAATCACGTATCCCCGCAGCCCTTACCCGGACTACAGCCGCCACTTCTCGATCCCAAAGGCACTCTTGGAACATGGGGGAGACGATTTGAAGCCCTCACCATGGAGGATCTGCGCGCTGCGACGACCGTTGTCTATCCAAGTGAGGAGTATGGTAATATTCTGAGTCCGGAGAGGTTTCTTATCGCTGTGATGAGTGCGTACCGACCTATTTTTATGATCTACAAATCCTCATCGTTCCAATGTAGCCAAAGCGGAACCTACGTCTGTTTCATGCTCACGTCAGTACCTTCGATTATCTCATGCGCTGTCAGAAATCCTCTCACAGAGTAACATCAGAACGTGAAACGCTGGCTGGGCTTATCCGAGCTCTTGCCCAACCACCCGCCATCGCCGCTCAGCCTGACCAGTTCAGTCGCCGCGAAAACAAGGCCGGTATCCTAGACTACCGTCCACAGAACCCGCCTCCTATCTTCATCTACCACACCGTCTACGCCCGGCTACTGGCTGCGGTGAACAACCACGACCCTCAGCTCCCTGTGGACCCCGAAGAGTTGGATATCGCTGCCGATTTTATTGCTCGCGGGCGCGTTTATGGCTCAGAGGAGCCTTCGGCCCTCTCGGATGTGTTGGAAGAGGAGCTTCTTTGCACCTATCATTCGACTCCAGTCGAGGCCCCGAACGGGTTCAAGCCCGTCTCTGTGTTCATACGAGTGAAGCGGAAGATGACAGTACGGACCCTACGGCGTACGCGGAGTGCACGTACATCGACACGTACACGTCTCTCGAGGTGAGCTTTATATTGGCGTGATCACCGAGTCGATCTGACGCCCTCGTTCCAGGCGACGGACGTGCGCAAGGCGTGCTGCTGCCCTGCGCTGCTTGTTGCGTGCACCGGCACAAGCATCCAAGTGCTTGGTGCCGCGTTCGCAGACCACATCATCGTCCAACCGCTCGTGGACCTCTCGCTCTTCCCCCTGCCCGGCGCCGACGACGTCATCTACCGCGTAGCGCGACTGTTCCGCGCTCTGCGCACGGCCCGCGGAGAGCTGGAGAAGTACTATGCTGACGTCGTCTCGTCCGTCGCCTCCTGCATCCCGGCCCCAGCCCTAATCAGCCCCCACTGGACCGAGTTCGTCCACCCGGAGCACGGCCTAGTGGTACTGCAGTACACCGGCCGTCTGGGTGTGGAACACTACCCTAGCAGGGCAGTCTTCACTGCGATCGCGACGATGGCGGGAGCACCACCTGTGGACGTGGTCGTCAAATTCGCGCCTCAATACAGCAAGCAGGCCCACGAGCTGCTCGCGCCGGAATTCGCGCCGCGGCTGTGGCACTGCGCCGAAGTGGAGAGCGTCGGGATGTGGGCCGTCGTCATGGACTTCGTCCCAGGAGAGGAGCTGGACGAGGGCGAGGTGCTAACGCCCGCGCAGGGCGATGCGCTGCGCTGTGCGGTGGGGCGGCTGCACGCGCAGGGGCTAGTGTTCGGAGACCTGCGCGACGCAAACGTGCTCACTGTCGGCGACGGTGTTCGGCTCATCGACTTTGACTGGTGTGGTGTGGTCGGAGAAGCGCGATATCCTGCTGATCTCCACATGGGTCATGCCTGGCCCATGGATGTGCGTCGAGGTGGGCTAATCCAGAAGACACATGATTTATATTGGGTCGAGCAGTTGACAGATAGTTAGCGTCCCAGACCGTGTCATCGCATCTCCATGTTCGTTTTCTGTATACATATTCGAGGAGACCCTCGATCATGGAACTTTCCCCTCAGAAACTGGCCAATTTGCGCCTGATTTTTGTCAATAGATCTATCTGCGTGACGGGTTCTTTCGATGCAGAAAAGTATCGCGAATGATCGTACCCCTACCCTCGTCGACGGCGGTGACTCTCAAGTGCACTGGCCACTTCAACGTAGCTGAGAACCCTCGTCCACTGCAGCGGTGTTTACGGCACAGACGGAGAGGGCCGGCGTAGACCCTAGGGTGGACGTAGTCGTGAGTCGGTTCACGTTCCAGTACAGCAAGAAAGGCCACGAGCCGCTTGCGTTCGACTTCGCGCCGCCGCTATGGTACGGCTCAAAGAAGAACGAGACAATCATGTGGATCGTCGTCATGGACTTTGTCCACGGGAAGCCAGTCGACGAGAACACGGGCCTGAATGCAAAGCAAGGCGCGGCCTTGCGGTCGGCGGTAAAATCAATCCACGACAATGAACTCGTCTTTGGAAATCTCTGCCACTCCGAGAACGTCATCACTGTTGGTGACGGGATAAAGCTCGTTGATTTCGACTTGTGCGGAGAAGTAAACGAGGCGAGGTACCCGCCTAACCTCCCGTTCACTATGTTTGGCTATCACCCCAACGCTCGTCGTGGAGGGCTTATCGGGATGGAGCACGACATCCATGTGATGGAAGATCTTGAGCGTGGCGCATCTGGCAAGGAGGAGTAACTGACAGCTCGTGGGTCAGGAGGAACTTACAAGCATCTGTGAACGGAAGGGATTAGAACTTTGTGTATGCCTTTCGCCATCCCGAGGTAGGCGCACGGGGGATAACCAACATTACATACATGACGTCGTAAACACACTTAATAATGGCCCAGTCACAACTACAGGATATGC
>NW_025954653.1:0-2500 GCF_022376455.1 Epithele typhae
CACGCGTCTCGAGCACCTCGACGCGGACCTCGATCGGCTTCTCGACCGGCTTGTCGACGCGGGAGAGGAACCCACCGGTCCACGCGAGCGGCTGGAGCTCCCAGTCGCCGCGAGTCTTGTTCTCGGCTTTGAAGCGCGGGCACTCCACGTGCGAGTGCGCGCTCCCCTTCTCGTTGTCCGTCCAGCAGTAGGCGCACCGACGGAAGACGCGGTACCACCGCGCCCCGAGTCGGATGTCCTGTTTGGGCAGGGACGGCCCGAGGACGCGGACGATCGCGTGTTTGCTCCACGCGTTCGTCTCCGAGTCCCCTTTGAAGGATGTTAGTGACTTAAAAATCTATGCGTGACTAGAGTAAACTCACAGTCTCGCGCGATACCGACCGTGTAGTCCGGCCCAAGGACTCCGATGAGTTCCTTTAGGCAGTCGTCTACCACTCCCTCGAACCAGACGTCTTTGACGCGGTACATCGTCGACGCGGCCGCGGTCACGACGCCCGGGCAGGGAGCCCCGATGAGATCGATGAGGGGCGGGGGCCAGAAAGCTCGTATGTTGCCGAAGATGCCGCCGTGGATCTCGTTAACGACGAGGGGCACGGGCTTCAACTGCGGGAGCAAAGGGCCGGAGTTCCTGTCCGCAGTGAAGATCACCGCGTACGGAGCCTCGCCCTCGGCGCGCGTCGGGGACGTAAACGTCTTCCGCGCCGCCGGCATGGGCTGCCCTTTCTGGAATGCGTCCTCGGTCTCGCGGAGCATCCTCGTGACTGTGTCACAGTCGGCGAGGGCGCTCCGGAGCACGAGCATGGCGTTGTGACCATTCACGCACCGCCCGATCTCCTCGAAGTCACGGGTGGCGATGTCAACCGCCTCCCCGTCACCTGTAAGAAGGTCGTTAATAAGTCCTAACGCGCGATAAACAAAGGGCGCACCGGTGTGTTTCCCCGCGATCTTGAACAGGGACTCCTCCACCGTCAACCCCTCCTCCTTCACCTCCACCTCGATCTCGCTCTCGCTCTCGCTCTTCTCCTCGTCGTCCTCCACGCCCGCGTCGCCCGTCGGGGACTCGGTCTCCTTCGTCTCCGGGGTCTCCCGCGGTCGAGCTGACCCGTCCTCGCTCTTCTGCTTCTTCAACTCCTTCGGAGCCGACGGAGCGGTAGACTTGCGTTTCTTGAGTGCTGAGGGCGCAGGGGATCCCGTCTTTGAACCAGCCATGTAAGCAGAGCGGAAGGGTTCGAAGATGAGGGGGGAGGGAAAGGGGGACTTGCGTGTCTTTTCGCGCCCTGCCGCCTATAAGACCAAGGCTGCATGAGGCGTTACATAAGCACCTGCCCGAGAGCATGCGGCTCCGCAGGCTCCTGCCCCGATACACGCTGCATCGGTTCAGTTATCTAATCTAACACGTGCACGTTTAGATCAGTTTCGCAAAGTCCCCTCTCTCTCTCCCGTTAAATGAGAATCTTAGGAGAAGTTTGATAGTACAGAGTTAGTCCTTTTTATCAGC
Organism: Epithele typhae; assembly: GCF_022376455.1. Taxonomy (NCBI): domain Eukaryota; kingdom Fungi; phylum Basidiomycota; class Agaricomycetes; order Polyporales; family Epitheliaceae; genus Epithele; species Epithele typhae. The sequence continues at coordinate 1,499 of NW_025954653.1, forward strand.
ATCACTCTGAACCTTTAAACCGCAGGGCTTTCAGTTCGAGACGAAAACCACGTCCCGTACTTACTCCCGCCGCAGTTTCTAAAATTATGATCTCAGTCTTTCGCGTCGCGTTGCGTCTCGCCCCGCGTTACTTACTCGTACTGTGATCCTTTAAACCGAGTCTTATGTGAACTTGAAAGAGCATTAAACAGAAGATCCCCAGATAAGCCACCAGGTTTCAATTCCGTTATTCGGCCTTGTTCGAGAATGCACTTGCTTAACCGGCCAGTTACATCTCATACTAAGGTCGAGCCCAACCCTTTCTCATTCATCTTATATCGATAGTCCTTTGTTTCTGCGAGGTGCTGGTAACTACCAGCCTGCCCTCACCTAACCGAGCGGACTTCGATGCCTGCCCTCACCTAGCCGAGCGGACTTTGAAACGTCTGCCCTAAACTAAGCGAAGAAAAGCTTTTGCGAGAGGAGCCTGCCCTGCTTTTATCGGGAGGTTCCTCTCTTGCTGACTCGCGTTTAGAACGAAAATAAATTGCATTCAACCTTCCTACGTACAGACGCAGACGTAGTTAGACTACTCTCAGGTTGTTCGATGCTTACTACACTTTCAACGTCGCGCATTTACCGATCAGAGGTACTGACTGCCCTTCGACCTTGGCTTTTCAATGTCTGCGTAGATTTTCCCAGACTTAATTGACGAATTAAGCTCTACCAATCTTTCAATCTCCTCATCGTTGTCCGAGATTTAATCGACTGTTGAAAGGGGTTAGCCCCTCCTAGGGTCTATCACAGCGTCCCCAAGGTCTGTATGTTGCCATCGAGGCGTCCACATACTCCTGATCGTACTGCGAGACCTTATTAAAAATTGCGTGGGGTGTTTGCGTCACCCGGACCATACCACGAGGAGGTCCCCCACATATAAAGGATAACCACCAGACAGACAAACCACCGAGACGCGTAAGCACGAGCCTCCACCAGAGTTTCCTCTGGCTTCACCCTATTCAGGCA
>NW_025954653.1:7500-10000 GCF_022376455.1 Epithele typhae
ATCCACATTGAAGGCCCAGCTCATTTAATGCTTGCAGTCTGCTGAAATCCTGATTCTCTGGGCTGAATGCTCAAATATGAAAAGTGGCTGACATTTCATTCAGAGCAACCGATGACTGCTTCAAGACCCACTGACTGGGCTGCAGTCTACATTGCAGGCCCAGCTGATTGAATCCCCACACTCTTTGGCTCTCTGCCCAAATTCTCATTCTCTGCTCAAATTTAAAACTGACTGACATTTCAATTCAGAGCAACCAATGACTGCTCCAAGGCCCACTCACTGGGGCTGATGATCCCTGCAGTTCAATCAAATCTGAATCAGTCAAAGTCTGTTCTGGACCCACATTTCAATCTCTGCTACACCTCAATTGGGCTGATCTAACAGGTGCCTGTTATCAACCACTGACTGGTTGCAATCTAAACTAGAGCCTGACAGATGATTCAATTTGGAATCCTGCAGTTGAATCAAACCTGAATCACCCACAGTCTGTTCTGAACTGCACCTACAACATTCTCCAAGTGTGAATTGGATCCTGAGTGGCAATCTTCAATCCCTGCTCTGATCTGGGACTGCAGTGAAAGCCCAGCTGATTGGATCCTTACAGTCATCAGCTTTGGCTCTCTGATTCAAATCAGGGGAGGATGATCAAACCAGAGGCTGACCATTCTGAATGCTGAGTGGCTGACATTCAAGGTTGGAGGCTGACCGGTTGCTCAATTCAAGCTAGACTGGGGCCTGACAATTTGCTTTCAGTCTGAGGATTCAATTTGGGATCCTGCAGTTCAATCAAACCTGGGCTGACATTTCAATCTGTGCGACAGTTCAATTAGGAGAGGTGGCTGGTTGAAGCCTTAACCCCAAGCTAGAGGCTGATGCAGTTCAATCAAATTTGAATCAACCTGTCTGTTTGCACTTGACTCAAGGGGCTGACATTTGAACTCAGAGTGTGTGAGGATTGGGAGTGTGGGTGAGGATCAGAGTGTGAGGATTGTGAGAGGGACTAGTGACTGAGTATTAGACAGTGTTAGGACTAGTAACTTGGTGATAGACAGCGTTAGGACTAGTAAGTAAGTGTTAGAGATCGTTAGGACTAGTAAGCAAGTGTTAGAGAGTGTTAGGACTAATGACTGAGTGTTAGACAGCGTTAGGACTAGTAACTGAGTGATAGAGAGTGTTAGGATTAGTAACTTAGTGATAGAGAGTGTCAGGACTAGTAAGCAAGTGTTAGAGATCGTTGGGACTAGTAACTGAGTGTTAGAGAGCGTTAGGATCAGCACTGATTGTTAGAGAGTGTTAGGATCAGTGGGTGAGGATTAGACTCCTCAAAAGCTTTTGATTTCTGGCACACAAACGAAATTGACTCAATGACATTGAATTGAAACTCTTCTAATGCATCTACTATATTACTAACTACACTACAAACACACACACACACACCCAAACCCCCCAACCCCCCTAAGCCTGCCCTAAACTCTCCACTCCACCCTTTATCTTTGCACACACCTCCCCCAAAACCCATCTTTGTTTACTCCTTGGAGATGCTTGAAGCCCCTGCTCTTATACAGAGCAGGAGACTCAAGTTTCGCCAAGGAGAAACGGGGCCCCCACACCCCCAATGGGAGTGCCAGCCCCAATGGGAGTGCATTAATGCATGGTCTGTCTTATTGCTGCCACTTCTAAACGGTCAGCTCCCCAAGCAGAGTGCTGCAAGCAGAGCAACCCATTTAGCGGCAACAGCAACCAGACAGGCAACACACTAATACACTCCCCAAGGTTTCGTTTTTAGGTGTGTGCATAGATGTTTTTGTTTTCCCCCAGAACCCAGAAGGCAACATTCAGTTCTAATGCGCCAAAGCTGTTTCAAACAGCGTCAACCCAGCCATCCAATCCATTTATTGCCAGCCCCAAAGCTGTCTCAAACAGCATTCACCCAACCATTCAATTCATTTATTAGTACCCATGCCAGCCAGTGGCAGCCCATGCGCTGTGGTGCACCTGCTACTCCCATTGCCTCCCCATAAGGTAGGCAAGAGCCTCTGGGTGGCTGTGCACAGGCCTGTCCCACATGAGGCGTGAAAAGTGGTGTCCACAATATCGCGTTTTTGCACAGCCACAGCCTGCGCACCCAAAATTAACGTCCCAGAAACTGTCCCCAACCCCCAGAGTCCTGCTCTGTGCTGTGCTAATGGTGACAAGAGCACTACAGTGTATTTATCAGCGCACTACCAGGCATTTACTGTGCTTCAATCAACCCACACAAGCACTTTGAAGCAAACATATCAATCTGCCATACCATGCACATTTGTGAAAACTGTCAACAAGCTGCTGGAAGCTGCTAGAAACATAAGCAGAGCTTTTCTGTGGATGTATTGGCACACTTGAAGGCTTTCAAAGTGCTTCAATCAGCCCACATTAACACTTTGAAGCAAACATACCTCATTTGCTATGCTCTGCAGATTTGTTCCAGGCCTCTGTTAATGATGAGAGGGGCACTACTGTG
>NW_025954654.1:0-17603 GCF_022376455.1 Epithele typhae
GTTGCATGTGTCCCTCACGTCCCGTCGACAGTCTCACAAGATCCAGGCAACTACAGCGATGCGCCCACAGAAGGGATCCGACGCGTGATTGAGGAGGTCACCGGAGAGCAGCTCCCCGTGGGCAGATCTTGAACACGGACAAGATCGGTGAGCATCCTCTCCGTCCACAGCGAGCAATCCCTCCAACGGCGCGCAGATTACATCCGATTGTCCACCACGGTCGCAACAAACGCGCTTCTGGAGCGCAAGGGCCACAAACACGCCCTGCTCATCACGCGTGGCTTCAAGGATCTGCTTCTGATCGGCAACCAGTCGCGCCCCAAGATCTTTGACCTCAACATCCGCAGACCGCCTCCACTCTACTCCACCATTCTGGAGGTCGACGAGCGCGTTACTCTCGTCGGATACACCTCCGACCCGAGGGCGGAAGAACATGCCGTTCGGTTCGATGAGAACGGGAAGGTCGAACGCGGGTACCGTGGCAAGGGCTGGGACCAGAAGGGCCATGCGGAAGGCCCTGGGGAGATCGTCAAGGGACTGTCTGGCGAGGCGGTCAGGATTATGCGGAAGCCCGGTGCGTCCGTCCCATCTCCTGCATATATGCGCGCTCAACGCGCGATGCAGACATGGAGGCGGTGCGCGCGGACTTGCACGCGCCTGTACGATGAGGGCTTCCGTTCGATTGCGATCGTCTTCTGCCACTCGTACACCTACCCGGAGCACGAACTAGAGGTCGCGGCGCTTGCACGCATGCTTGGGTTCACCCAGGTCTCCGCGTCGTCCCAGCTACTCCCCATGATCAAGATGGTGCCGCGCGGAGTGTCTTCCACAGCGGATGCGTACCTTACGCCGATTTTGCGAGACTACCTTGACGGGTTCTTCTCCGGTTTTGATGCAAAGCTCAAGGATGGGACTCTTCGGACCCCGCGAGTCGAGTTCATGGGCAGCGACGGCGGCTTGCTCGACCTCAACAACTTCTCGGGTCTCAGAGCATTCTCAGTGGACCTGCCGGCGGCGTCGTGGGTTACGCGCTCACCAGCTGGGACGAGAGCAAGAAGACGCCCATTATTGGGTACGTAACCGTTCATTATGGCTGTCACTCTCGCGGCTCACGGATCAACGCATAGAATTGACGTGGGCGGGACCTCAACGGACGTGTCTCGGTTTGCCGGGCGTTACGAAATCGTCTATGAGACGACCACTGCCGGGGTGACCATCCAGTCTCCCCAGCTTGACATCAACACCGTCGCTGCGGGAGGCGGGTCTTGTCTCACTTTCCAGAATGGGCTTTTCAAAGCGGGTCCACACAGTGCCGGTGCTGAACCAGGGCCAGCATGCTACAGGTATGTTTTGTGTATATGAATACAATCTGTGCTGACCCGGTGCTACAGGAAAGGCGGTCCCTTGGCCGTAACAGATGCGAATCTCGTTCTGGGTCGCCTTATCCCGGCTACTTCCCGAAGATCTTCGGCAAGTCGGAGAAGGAGCCGCTGGATATCGAGGCGTCGAAGTCGGCATTTGACGCTCTCGCGAAGGAGATCAACGCCAGCGTCAGTGAGAAGGAGATGGGCATGGACGAGATTGTATATGGGTGTGTTTTTCTGATTCGTGATGCAAGTTCTGGTTAACTCTCCGAGTAGCTTCATCAAGGTCGCTAACGAGACTATGGCGAGGCCGATACGCGCGCTCACGGAGGCACGCGGATACGCGACGTCGAAGCATGTGTATGTACCTCCTCACCGTGCAAGTCTCATTGCTCATCTACTCTTTGAAGTCTCTCGAGCTTTGGGGGCGCGGGCGGTCAACACGCTTGCGAGATCGCTCAGCTGCTCGGTATCAAAACCATTCTCATTCACCGATACAGTTCCATACTCTCTGCCTACGGTCTTGCTCTCGCCGATCGGTGCGCATGCATCATTTCCTCCGCTCGCGACATCCCGTCTGACTATTCGGTTATAGGGCATACGAGCTACAGGAGCCCTCTTCGACCGTCTATAATCCAGAGAGCCGCGCGACACTCAAAGCGCGTCTCGACAAGCTCGACGCGCTGGTGCGCGAGGAGCTCGGTCGGCAGGGCTTCGAGGGCGGGCGCGTCCACACCGAGCGCATGCTCAACATGCGCTTCGAGGGCACCGACACCGCGCTCATGGTCCTCCCGCTGCCCGGCGACGGCGACGGCGCGGAGGACTTTGGCGCGGCATTCCGGCGCGTGTACAAGGAGGAGTTTGGCTTCTTGCTCGACGCGAAGGCGGTAGTGGTCGACGACGTCAAGGTTCGCGGGATCGGGAAGACGTTCGACTCGCTGGGAGAGTCGGTTTACGAAGAGGTCGCAAAGCTCGAGCGGCATCCCGTTGAGCGGGAGAAGGCAGACTCGACGTACAGCACGTACTTTGACGGTGTGGGGCGAGTGGAGGACACACCGGTGTTTCTGCTAGAGGGGCTGGCGGTGGGCGACGAGGTGAAGGGCCCGGCGATGATCATCGACAACACACAAACGATCGTGATCGTCCCGGGTGCGACGGCGCTTCTAACGAGCAAGCAACTGTACATCACTCTTGAGTAGGAAGGATTAATCATTGACGTAGCTAGGGCTGCTTTGCGTGTTGTTTCAAATCGCGTACGTACTCGATAGTTGTTTTGTCCAAACGGACCAGCCTGTTGCGTCCCGTCCAGGCTGCCGAGTGGGCTGTGTACGTATTCCCGCGGTCGGTGCAGTGGGAGAACGCCATTGGGGAATTTTGTTGTCTTTGAGCGCATTGCGGCCTGTCCCCTAGGGGTGCCCTGGGTATGGACCGACGCCATTCTTGACCAGGGTAGAAGCGCAAAAAAAGTTACGTAAACCAAACGACTGCGTGAAGAGAATGCGCCCATCCGGGGCGTGTAAAGTGGCATGCGAGAAGACAGTGGTCAGTACTGCAGTGACCGCACTGACCGCAAGCGACAAGACCGAGAGCGACAACTCGAGCAGCGAGCTCGGTCCGGCGCTAGAGCGTCCCTGCCCGAAGACGATCGTACAACCGATCGTGTCTCTCTTGGACTACATGCTGGTATGTTCCGCCTCAATGGTACATACCCATCTCAGTCTCAGCCAGTCTCGAGCTGGCCCTTCGCAATTCCGTCCGTCAAGTCGCACTATCTAGGAGCATGCCCTCGAAGCCGCTCATCGTCATCTGCGGGACGACCGGAGTGGGCAAGTCTAAGCTAGGGATCGAGCTCGCACTCTCCCTGGCCGCCGGCCATCATAACCATCCCTACCGCGGCGCAAAAATCATCAATGCCGATTCGATGCAGGTGTACACGGGGATGGACGTCATCACGAACAAGGTGCCGGTCGAGGAGCGATGCGGGGTCGAGCACCTCCTCATGGACTACAAGGAGCCAGGAGAGCAGTTGACGGGCCCAGAATGGATTGCTGACGCCATGGCCGAGGTGAGTCGCCCGACCATCTCAACTGGCATTCAGCTTAGCTTGCGGGGCAGATCGACAAGATTCATGAGCAAGGGGAGGTGCCCATTGTCGTGGGTGGGACATCCTACTGGATACAACACCTCATATTCCCCGAACGCATGGCGTCCATAGAGAAGCCGTCAGAGTCGTTGGGGATTGTCCTTGCGTCGTCGCAAGCGTTCTCCGATGCTCTTGCTGCACTCCCAGAAGAACTGCGAGCACTGTTCGACAAACTCCCGGAACAAGCTCCCCTGCCAGAGTCTGAGGATGCTTCGCTCGCTCTCCATCGACTGCTCGCTGAGTTGGACCCATCAGTGGCACAGAGGTGGCACTGGCGAGACACGCGGAGAGTGCTCACTTGCCTCCGTGTCATGCGAGATAACCGTCACCTGGCCAGCGAGGTTTACGAGCAGCAGTCCCGCGTCGTCTCAAGACCTCGGTAAGCATGACGTCAACAACATCCTCATTTACATCAAATCTAACCATCTCACAGATATCGCACACTTTGCTTCTGGTTGTATGCGGAACCAGATGCTCTCAAGCCTCGGTTGGACGAGCGTGTTGACCAGATGATCGCGGTATGGATGTTGTGACCCCTCTTGATGCGCGTACAGCAGCTAACCAAGTGCAGCAAGGCCTACTGAACGAGATACAGACGCTCCGAAGCATCGTTTCCGCCAGCACGTCGGCGCGGGCCCCTTCTGAGGCCTCACCACAAGCTCAGATGGACTACACTCTAGGTATCTACCAAGCGATCGGTGTGTAGGGAGTTCCCTTATACGTTGTTGTCTGCCAACTGAACGGCGTTTGTAGGATATAAGGAGTTCCACGACTACCTCAACTCAGCTGAGCGCCAAGACTCCGCATTTTCGGAGGCAGTTGACCAGATGAAGCTCGGCACGCGACGATACGCAAAGAGGCAGATCTCGTGGATCCGCAACAAGTTGCTCCCGGCGGTCTTCGCCGCAAACTCCGCATCAAGGGAGGAAGGCACGGAGCCTGAAGTACCCACATACATCCTCGACGCTACTGGTACGAGTCGATGTGCTGCGGCGGCGGATCCTCACGCTCATCTTGGCTGTGCAGAGCTAGGCGACGCGTGGACGGCCAACGTCCACGACCGAGGAATTCAGATTACCAAATGTGCGCTCCATACTTACTGGTCTGGCTCGTCCTGCTCACCTTACCTCTTCAGCATTCTTGGAAGGAACGGAGCTCCCAGACCCTGCGGCGCTCTCCCAGGCGGCAAGTACACTTCTGGAGACACGCGAAAAGCCCACAGAGTGTGTTTAGATTCTTAAAACCATCTGCGCATCGCGCTCATGACAGGGACTTGATAGCCCGCTCGCAATACTCAGCGCACACCGGCGCAGACAGTGCGACGTGTGTACGACAAACGCCGAGCAGCCAGTGATGGTCGACGGGCAGAAGTGGGAAGAGCACCAGCGAAGCAAGGCTCACAAAACCATGGCCCGAAAGCTCAAAGGGAGGTCGGCATCAATGGGGAGAGGGGACTCGAACAAAGTGTGATTCGAGTTGTACCGCACAGGCTGCGAGCTCCATGTAGCCTGTGCATCGCGGCGGAAGTGTATCCTCGGTTCTGAAGCTTGATCAGTGAAAGCTCGTCAGGGCGACATAACCGGGTGTGTGGACGCGATGGTCAGAAGACGGCCGAAACTTGCTCGTGGCCAGATCGATGGATGCCTGCCAGAGCGAACTCAGGTGCTCGAGTCCTCTCCCTTATATCTCCGCGAGGACCTCGGGCTTGCCCCTTCCTTATTGCTCCCGCCCAAGTACTGGTATGCGCTCCGGTCTCCAGCTACTCGTCGACTCACTTCCAGCCTGCAATCCTTCGCATATACCCGCCCCTACCCCCTTTTGCTTCCAACGAGTACTACGTAATATTAGCGGCCATTTGTACCGCCTTTTCAAAACAAAATGACGCCCGAGTTCAATACAGGGTCTATCTAAGTCGTTTCGACTTCACCGACATCATCTCATCTTCGGATTGTGATATTGACCGGGATACAGACCCGTTTTTGGGGTGGGCATTCTGTCGTTTATTCTCAATCCAATCAAGTAGTGAAGTCACCGTAGAAGATCTGATCGCACGTTTTGCGGTTTACGGTCTTCGCTGCCGGACACAGTAGACAGTAGTCAATCGGGTTTTCGACGACGAGTAACTGATGTACAAGTATAAGAAAGACACTAGGTCTCGAGCGCAACATTCGACGCTACCGTGTTGAATCTACAACAGATGTATATTGTGGGAAGAGAGAGGGTGAGTTGGGAACACGGGAAAGGAACGTTCAGAGGTCAGAAACTATTGGACGGGGTAACAGAAGGCACTCAGTTCTCCTCGGCCCAGGCAGGGAGCCACTCCTCCCAGCCCGCCCATTCGCCGTCTTCGTGCTCCTCGAACGCGGTCTCCGGCACCGGCCCCTCGTGCTCCCACTCAGGCTCGTCGTGAGGCCTGTGCGGGCCATGCGGGCCCTTGGGACCGTGAGGACCCTTGGGTGGCCCGTGACGGCCGCCGCGCCGGAGCGGATTGAGGAGCTCGACGACGACGTGGAGCGCGCCGTTGCGGGTGGGCACGTCGAGCACCGGCACGGGCTGGCCGTTGGCAAACATCACGGTCCCGTACACCGGCGCCTTCTTCCACGGCAGCGGGCTCCGGCGCGCGAACTGCACGATCTCGACGTCGAGGCTGTGGTTCGCGAGCAGCGTCGGCACCGTCACGTTCCGCGCGTACGAGACCTCCGGCGGGTGGTGCGGGAAAGGTGGCGGGTGGTGCGGGTGGTCGGGCTTCGGGCCCTTACCGGGATGGTCGGGCCTGCGGCCGGGAGGAGGGGGAGGAGGATGGTGCGGTCCATCGTGGTGGGGGCCGGGAGGAGGGGGAGGGGGGAGGTGGTGGTGGTGCTTGTGCTCGTCCGCAGGACCCTTGGGAATATGGTGGGGGCCAGGCGGCGGCGGCGGCATACCGTGGGGACCAGGAGGGGGTGGCATGTGGTGGCCAGGATGAGGCGGGGGAGGGGCGGGGGCATTCCATGAGGGAAAGGAGGGGGAGGCATGCGATGACCAGGAGGAGGGGGAGGCATGCCGTGGGGTCCCAGCGGGGGAGGAGGCATGTGGTGACCGGGAGGAGGCGGGGGAGGAGGCATGTGGTGACCGGGAGGGGGCGGGGGTGGAGGCATACCATGAGGACCAGGGGGAGGAGGCGGCATATAGTACGGACCCATATAGTACGGACCAGGAGGAGGGGGAGGCATGTGATGACCAGGAGAGGGTGGAGGAGGCGGCATCCCGTACGGCCCAGGATGTGGCATTCCGTACAAACCAGGAGGAGGCGGAGGCGGCGGCATGCGCTGCGGCCCACCGTACTGGGAGAATTCCTCCGTGAATTGGTCGGGAGCGTGTTCAGCACCGTAATAAGGCGTCTGTGAGTCCTGTTCGAACCACTCTCTGAAGTCATGCTCGAGGCGGGGGTCAACTGCTGCAGAGCGTTCCGCCGGCACGTCGAAGAAGCCAGCGAAGTCGTGGTTGTAGTCAATTTGGTCGAAGAACTGACTTCCCTCGCCTTCGTAAGACTCCCTGCGCTTGATAACAGACTCCGACGCGTCGTGCAGGTAGTCTGTGCATACACCTTGAGCATTTAATCGAAGGCATTAGATTAGACGAAACTCACCACTGTGAAGAACATGTTCGGGAACGATGTGGAACTGAAGGAGCTTCTTGAGGACCTTCTCGCCGAAAGGAGAGAAAAGGAAAAGCTTGAGTTTCTTCGGCAACTTGTCGAAAGCCTTATTCGTTGGGGCGAACACAGTGACGGCGGGTGAGCCCTCAACAGAGCCATCTTTGACGTTGCGCCAGTCCACGGCATCGGTCAGACCGACACGCTGGAGAGCGGATGTCTGGAAGGCGTATTCAGCTAAGAGTCCCGGAAGACCACGCATATAGCACGTACAAAGACGGAGAATGGATCTGTGAACAAGAACGAAAGCTGGAAGATCGAAGGCGGGGGCAGAATAGGACGGTTGACGACGTGGAGCATGCCTTCCAGAATAAGAGTCAGTACGCAATCGTGATCGACAATTTTTGTGATTGACCCACCGTTAACGGCAGCAACGTCAGGGCGAACAATCTTGGTGAGGAGGTTGACAGTGAGAAGAGGCGAGAGGATGCTCTGGCGGCCGATGCGCAGGCGGAGGGGCTGGCCGTCGAGAGAGCCGTCGGGAAGGGAGAGCGATGTCGCGACCGTGTTGTTCTTGCCGAGCTCCGCCGCGGTGTAGAAGTCAGGCAGGGTGTGGTAGAGGAGGATGTAGCCGAGGAACTTCTTGATCTTGTCCTTGTCCGGCTTCTCCGACGCGGCGAGGAGGCCCTCGGCGGCAGCGAGCATGTCGGCCACATCGTCCTCTGGCTTCAGGACCCGCTCCCAGTCGAGGTCCTCGCCCTTATGCGGGGGCGGGTGACGGGGCTTGGGGAGCGCCCAGTTAGGGGCGGCGAAGAACGTGATGCTGCGGATTAGACGCATGAGCGGTTGGAGGACGATAAGCAGCACGTGAGGTAACGTACTTGGCCGAGGAGTCGTTGAGCAGCTTGGTGACATCCTCTGTGAAGTTGACGAGCTTGAAAACGCGGGAGAACCTGGAGGCGGATGTTAGAAAGGGAGGCGGTGGTTAACCGTTGGTTAAACGCACTGAGGGCTGGACTCAAGGATCTGGAAGATGGTCAGGTTCGACTTGTCCTCGTGCGGGTGACGGTGCGGAGGGTGGTGCGGGTGTTCCTCGTCGTCCTTGGGCGGGGGCGGGCGGTGAGGGTGCTGGGGCGGCTTCGGCATGTCGGTCGGGGGCCTCGGCAGGTCGGTCGGGAAGCCCGGGAAGTCGCCGTGCGGCGGGCCGCGGCTCGGGGACTGCGGTGGTGCGCCGGGGAAGTGGCCGATGGGCTCCTGGCGGCCAAAGTCCTCGTACTCGGCGTCGGCGTGCGCGATGCGGGTGTCGTCCATCACGAACTGGGGGCGGTCGAAGCCGAAGCTGTCGGGGGCCCACTCGGAGCCGGCGTGCGCAGCGGGTCGGCGGTAGGACGCGGGGCGGGTGTCGGGGGCGCCCTCGGAGTGCCTCGCGCGGCCCGGGTCGGGGGCAGCGGAGACGAGGATGCCTCCGGACACGACCGCAAGCACGGCGTGCAGGAGAAGCATGAGAGGAGGAGGAAAGGGAGTGGCAGGTGCCGTGAGGCTGGTCCGCCGTCTTGGTGGGCGATGGTTTAAGTACAGACGACGCCCGGGCATCATCCGCAGCCAGGGATCGGCGCTAGCTGCGAGTCCGACCCCCGCTCCGCAGCATCTCCTCCTCTCCGCGTTCTGGAACTGCACGCCACAACACACGCAGCCCCGGGCTCAACATGCACCCCGACGCACAAACCGTTCGCTGTGACATAGCTTGCTGCGCCCACGCCCGTCGCCCGCGCGCGCACATGAAGGGATCAGGACATACATCATTAGAGAACTCGTTAACATTTCTACCATCTGCCAGGACTTCTCCTGGATCTGCTTGATCGACTTTTTGCCTTGCGACCGTGACTAAAATCATATGTACACGTACACAACGACCACCACGCGATTCATCTCTGCAAGAGCCTGGACATGACTCGCAGATCTTCGCAAACGTGAAGTTCCCGCCTTTAAGTTCCCGCCTTTGCGCCATTCTGTCGCAGGAAGTCGTCCTTGGTCATCCGCGCGACCTCGAATGTGATCTTGTCGTTCTCGCCCAGTGCACTCCTGCCGACCAGCAGTACAATTTCCGCAAGGCCCCTCCAGCGTGGCTTTCCCGCCCACACAAACTTGACGGGGGCTTGGAGACGCAGCGAGAGCCGCCGATTTAAACAGGCGGCAGGCAAGGTGCCAGTGCGCTAGGAACTGAGATTGTGACGTTGGAACTGTGTGTCACCTGCCTCATCCTCGGAGTCAATAGGATCGATCGAGGCGAGGGCCGAAAGGAAGGAGTCACGAGGTCGGAGGCAAGTTGCGATGCTCACCGAGGACCCATTATGTAAAGTTCATCGGAGACGATAAAGGCCTATGGTGAATGTCCCTCGGGAAGAGTGATGGCCTGGGAAAGCGTGAGGTATGGCATCCCGCAAGGACCAGACGGCGGAAAGACATACCGTGCGAGAGTGCGTGCGGTTATTGCGGCCGCAGCATTGCAAACGGTTCAACACTGGTGACGGTGATCAATGCATACACGTCCGGCAGACATAGAACTGACAATCGAGAAAAGGCCAAGGACGGATCGTTCGCCGAGGCGTTTACTCGTATTCCGAATACGGCGAACGAGCGACACGTTCTTGTTGATCGCAGAGAAACATTCCAAGGCTTCTGCGGCGGCTGGTCGCTCGTCTCAAGCATATCCGCATTGGTGTAGACCTGTTGCGTTCAGTAAATTCAATGACGTTGGAAGCGAAGATGTTAAATGCGTGGAAGACATACATCGATGTTGGTTGTCCGAATGATGGGACTTAAGATGAAGATGTCGGCTTTGAAAGGGTCGTACGGGACTGTGTTGAATAGCCCTACTTTGTCTAGGGAGTCCAAGCCGATGACTAACTTGTCATGCTGGTCAGGTGCAAACCGAGTGGATATGCCGAAGTCAGTGAGGTGGTATGTGGCATCCACCGTCGAGCGGCGACGCAACAGATCCAGGTTTCCGCTAATATTGACGGAGGAGAATTGGTCCGCGATACAATCTGGGAACATGGTAGAGGCATCGAATATCACGTTCTTGTAACCACAATCCACTGATGCAGGTCACGGCACTCGGTCCGTTTACAATCAACACCCGAGGGGCTATGTTGCAAGACCAAGCCCTAAACAGGAGACCGTCAACAAAGATAGAATGTGTAGAGAGACCCGAATGACCTGGAAAAACTGGTCGACAGCGTCGAAAATGCTGCCGACAGTGTCGAATGGTGGCTCGTCGATACGCCGGAGATATGGCATCAACATGAGACACCACGACATAGCCATAGCGAAATAAGCGAGTACCAAGACAGGCTTGCAAAAAGGAGGAAGGACAGGAGCCAAGGGCTTAACCCGAGCGTAGCGAGAGCTCGATTGACAGCGGCGTGGGGGTGCTGCTGGCGCTGAGGGTCAGACGACAACGAGTAGCTCTGCCAAACGCGTAGAACGCCGCGAAGGCAGCCCTGTTGTGATTAGTGTGTAGAATCTTCGATGTTTGAGGGACAAGTATAGCAAGGCTTGTGCGTCGCCTGCACCCACGCAAGGAAAGTCAAAGACGTACTATTGCATCATTAAACAAGTCGTGGGTGTGAGGGGGTATGGCGTCCATTTACTCTACCATCTGCCGGAACTTCTCCTGGATCTCGCCATGCAGCGCGTCCATCTTCTGTTTGATCGGCTCTTTGCCTTGCGACGGCGACTGGCGCAGTTTGGAGTCTTGGAGTGAGCCACCGGCCAAAATTGTACATGGGTCACTGCGACGTACCTCGAATTTCATCTGCGACAGCTTAAACATAATATCGCTCGCAGACTCGCGGATCTTCGCGAACGTGAGGTCCCCGCCCCCAACCGCCTTCTGCGCCGCGTCGTGGAACGCCACGAAGTTGCGGAGCATCGCACTCGTCTTGTAGAAGGGGCAGAAGCGGTCGTACTCCGAGATACCGTTCTGCTGCAGGAAGTCGTCCTTGAGCATCCTCGCGACCTCGAGCGTGATCTTGTCGTTCTCGCCGAGCGCGCTCTTGCCGACCAGCTGCACGATTTCAGCGAGGTCCTCCTCCTTCTGCAGGATCTCCTTCGTCTTCATCCGTAGCTCGACGAAGCCCGGCTCCGACTGCTCGTAGTATGGCTCCAACACCTTAGTGTATTTGGAGTACGACAACGACCAGTTGACCGACGGGAAGTGCTTCCGCTGGGCGAGCTTCTTGTCCAGACCCCAGAAGACCTGCACGATACCGAGCGTGGCGGCTGTGACCGGGTCCGAGAAGTCACCACCCGGCGGCGAGACGCTGAGGACACCATGAGCCATCTCTTAGCGGTGCACTAGTCCGGAAGACTTACGCGCCGACAATCGAGACCGTCCCTTGACGCACGGGGTTACCCAAGCAAGTAACCTTGCCCGCACGCTCGTAGAAGCTTGCGAGCTTAGTGCTGAGGTATGCAGGGTATCCGGAATCAGCGGGCATCTCCGCAAGACGACCCGAGATTTCACGAAGAGCTTCGGCCCAACGTGAAGTCGAGTCGGCCATCATAGACACGTTGGTTCCCTGGTCACGGAAGTATTCCGCAAGGGTGATACCGGTGTAGATGGAGGCTTCACGCGCAGCGACAGGCATGTTGGAGGTGTTGGCGACAAGGGTAGTACGCTTCATGATGGGCTCTTGACGATCGCCAACATCCATAGTGAGTTGAGGGAACTGCATTGGGGTCAGCGCGTGGATTGACTGCGAAGTGCCCAAAACCGACTTACGTCCATAAGTACTTCGGCCATCTGGACGCGGTTCATCAGCACTTCGCGATCTGCTAGGTTTTATCAAACATACCTCGTTACCGCGCTCTCCGCAGCCGACGTAGATAATGATGTCACTGTTGGAGAACTTCGAAAGAGCCTGCGAGATAACCGTCTTGCCACAACCGAACGCTCCGGGAATCGCCGTCGTCCCTCCCTGCACGCAACTTGCGCAAGGTAAAAATCGTAGCGAAGGTCGAGATGGCCATCACTCACGGGAAGAGTGCGTCAAGGATGCGTTGGCCAGTCAGCAGAGGGTAGTCCGCGGTGTGTTTCTCGGCGACAGGGCGTGGGGCGCGAACGGGCCACACTTGCATCATGGCATGCTTGGTGACTTCGCCGTTGAACTCGGTCTCAAGAACAATGTCCTAACGCGCGTGATTAGCGAGCTTACCAGTGATGTCATATCATGCCCTCACATCGACAGCGTAGCTGCCAGGCTCCGCGATGTGAGTGATGGTACCACGAGCGCGAGGGCCAAGCATAATCTTGTGCTTGTCAACGAGAGAGTTCTCGTAGACGCGCCCAAAGATGTCGCCTCCGGATATGTGGTCGCCGATCTATGTCTGTGTCAAGACTACTCCCAAACCCGGGCAGATGGAAACGTACCTTCATATCAGTAGGGGTGAAATCCCACTTCAGAGAGCGGTCCAGCGCGTCGGTGTTAATACCTCTTGGGATGTAGATGGACTTGGATAGCTCTTGAATGCCCTGCGTATCTCATGTTACGCTGCATACACGCAGCGCTTTGAAATGAGCACTCACTCGCAGTGGCCGCTGAATACCATCGACGATGTTACTCATGAGACCTTGAAGAGTTCAATTGACCTGCGAATAGAGCCATCGCCAATATAGTACATACCAGGGCCGAGTTCAACACTCAGAGGCTTCCCCGTACGCAAGACGGGGTCCCCTACCGTAACTCCGGACGTTTCCTCGTACACCTGAATAGTTGTCTTGTCTCCGTCGATACGAATGACCTCTACAAGCATTAAATCAGCCGTATTTCTGCGCACATCGAAAATATGTATACGCACCACCGACAAGCTCATCGTGGCCTACACGGACGAGTTCGTACATGGCCGAACCGGTCATGTTCTCGGCAATAACGACGGGACCAGACACGCCGAAAACCTGGCCAAAACGGGACTCGCGGTCTTCATCCTGAATCTTGATGAGTGTTTTCTTTGCGTTGGGAAGAGCACCGGCCATGATGGAGTGGAGTGGGGGTGAGGAGGAAGGGGATGAGGGCGGAAAGCGGCCAGAGACGAGAGAGGCACGGCCGACTGACGACAGTTCTCCACAATCGGTAACTGTCCGGCCGGCTGGCCGGCCGCACCGCCAGGGATGGTCTCTTCCGGCGGTCCCCTCTCCTGGGTGCCAAACGGATCTGAGCGCTGAATGAGCGTCTACGCGTCCACTGACGCGTCCTCGTCGCTTACGGTGGCTGCGTCCGACCGAGCCGCGTACCCTTCCTTCCTCTTGCCTCCACACCCCCTGCCACACACGAAATATGCCGCCGAAAGCGTGAGTTAACATCACTATGCACCTCTCATCACTCTAATGACCATGACTACAGCGACTGGGAGAAGTGTATGTGCATTGCGCTTGTACGGAATTGCATGAGACTGAGCTCATTCCGTAGGGGAGAAGAAGGGTGACGACAAGGAGGAGAAAGAGATCAAGCGTAAGTGCAGCTTCTGCAGCGTTGGTGCATCAGCTAACTTGTTTACAGCCCTTGACGACAGTGACATTCAGATCCTCAAGACATATGTATGTCATACCTCGCGCACATGTTTGCCATTGCTCATTAACATTTAGGGCCAAGGGCCGTACGCTGGAAGACTGAAGAAGGTTGAGACGGATATCAAAGAGGTGCAGAAGCGTATCAACGAGAAACTCGGTATGTTTCATAGCTCGGTGCATGCTCGCCTTGTTCTCAAA
Source organism: Epithele typhae (assembly GCF_022376455.1). Classification (NCBI taxonomy): domain Eukaryota; kingdom Fungi; phylum Basidiomycota; class Agaricomycetes; order Polyporales; family Epitheliaceae; genus Epithele; species Epithele typhae. The sequence continues at coordinate 13,908 of NW_025954654.1, forward strand.
ATCGACCAGGTGTTAAGGAGTCCGACACCGGTCTCGCTTCGCCCAACCTGTGGGATTTGGCTGCGGACAGGCAGCGCATGGAGAGGAGCACCCCCTCCAAGTCGCGCGCTGCACCAAGATCATTCCCATGGACGAGGCCGCCGCGGAGCGTGCGCGCGCAGTGAACCCGGAAGGCGCGGTGCAGGGCCAGAAGGGTGCAGACGAGCAAGACAAGTACGTCATCAACATCAAGCAGATTGCCAAGTTCGTTGTCGGACTTGGAGAGCGCGTCGCGCCAACAGATATTGAGGAGGGTATGCGCGTTGGGTGAGTCTCCTTGGCCCGGGGCGTATACATGCATCTCTGAAAGCATGCTTCCAGTGTCGATCGCAACAAGTACCAGATCCAGATCCCGCTGCCTCCCAAGATCGATGCTTCGGTCACGATGATGCAGGTTGAGGAGAAGCCGGACGTGACTTACTCGGACGTCGGTGGTTGTAAGGAGCAGATTGAGAAGCTACGCGAAGTCGTTGAAACACCTTTACTCTCAGTAAGTCCTCCTTGTCCACATGCACCAGCTCCTTGCTCACCATGTTCACATCAGCCCGAACGATTCGTGAACCTTGGAATCGACCCACCAAAGGGCGTCCTTCTCTTTGGTCCTCCGGGCACTGGCAAGACTCTTTGTGCGCGTGCTGTGGCCAACCGGACAGATGCAACCTTCATCCGCGTCATTGGTTCGAGCTTGTGCAGAAGTACGTCGGTGAGGGTGCGAGGATGGTTCGTGAACTGTTCGAAATGGCGAGGAGCAAGAAGGCTTGCATAATCTTCTTTGACGAAGTGGACGCCATCGGTGGTGCTCGGTTCGATGACGGTGCTGGTGGCGACAACGAGGTGCAGCGGACTATGTTGGAACTTATCAACCAACTGGACGGTTTCGACCCTCGAGGCAACATCAAGGTGTTGATGGCTACGAACAGGTAAGGTGATTGTTGTCTTATTGTCTACTGAGCTTACCGTGAAGCCGCCAGGCCCGACACATTGGACCCTGCTCTGCTTCGTCCTGGTCGTCTGGATCGTCGCGTGGAGTTCTCACTACCTGACAACGAGGGTCGGGCTCACATTCTCCGTATCCATGCCCGTAGGTTCGTGAGGAGGAAAGCATTGTGCAATATTTCTGTGGCTAATCTCTTTCGTAGTATGAGCGTGGAGCGCAACATCCGTTTCGACCTAATTGCTCGCCTGTGCCCGAACACGACAGGAGCTGAGTTGCGATCGGTGGCGACGGAGGCGGGAATGTTCGCCATCCGTGCGCGCAGAAAGGTTGCAACAGAACGCGACTTTTTGGATGCCGTCGAGAAAGTTGTGCGCCAAGGGACGAAGTTCTCGAGCACGTACGTCGCCCGCGCCACGATGAACCGAATGCTTGCTGACCGGACATGTGCAGGCCGCTATATCAAGTGTACAACTAGACGGAGTGGTAGACTCAGGCCCGCGTGTTATTACTAGTCTTTTAGTTATCTCATCCGACATTCTCATACGTTCCATATGCCCGGAAACCGAAGGGGGCGCACTGGCCCTGTGCCGGTAGCCGCAGGCCTTGCTGGCATTCACAGAGTAGGACTCAGTCCCTGACATGGTATGTTCTCCCCCAATTTTGCACCTAGTCTTGGCACCTCGAGCCCGTCCTTCACGACCGCGGCCCCGAAGTCGCACTATCCTGGAGCATGTCCTTGAAGCCGCTCATCGTCATCTACGGGACACCGGAGTGGACAAGTACAAGCTTGGCATTGAACTTGCAATCTCCCTGGTCGCTGGCCATTATAACCACGCGTACCGCGGCGCAAAAATCGCGAGGTGCTGGTCGAGGAGCGATGCGGGGTCGAGCATCTTCCGTATACAAGGACGGATCGCTCTCCAGGTGCGGAGGATGTGAGGCAGAGACTTCTTGGTGCTAAATACGTGTGCGCCGGGGCGCTCTCGACTGACGCCATTCTTGGGCCTCTCTGTGGCGTGCAATGAGTTGTATTTGCAAGTCCTGTCGTGTCTTGGAACACGTAGTCCACCCATAATTTGAATAGCACCAACCAGTTTTCTATCTTGTGGGATTGTAGAAACGCCAAAGTCTGTGCAAGAGAAACCAAAGAGGGTTGCCAGAAGTGAGGAGATGCAAGATATCTGAAGAAGTTGACCGACAGCTTCAAGAGTGCTGCCGATGATGTCGAACGGTCAATACGCCTAGAGTATGGGATCCCCATGAAACACCACGACGGTCCTCATCCACAATGACACCCAGGATGAGGACGCAGTGGATGTATCCTTTCGCAGGGATTCGGAGCAGACATCCTAACCTCCGACGCCGTCTTCGCCTTCTTCCACACAACCCGAGTACCGTCTGAGACACGGAGGGTTTCTATGATTTGAGGCAGGATAGGAGCATCCACACCGCGATTCGGGAAATGCGCATGGCAAGGGATGGAACGCAGGAGAGCGGGCCGCGGCGAGGCGCGTCATTGCGCCCTCCCGCTTTGCAAGTTCCGCCCACTCGCGCAGATCATGAGTTGTGTTCGTGCGCCCTCCCTCCCCTCCTCCCCTCTCGCCCGCCATGAGGCGACTTGCGCTCTCGCCTCGCGCCCGCCTTCTCGCGCATCCCTCGCGCATCCTCCGACACGGCTCGCGCTCGTCCGACCACCATTCTCCTTCGTCGGCCACGACAGCAGCGCACACCTTCCACTCGGCGCACCCCGGCCCAAGCAGCCTTCCTCCCGCACAGCTCACGCGGCTCATTGACAAGCACACAAGAACCCTCCGAACCCTCTCACCCTCTCCAAGCTCCTCTCCTTCGCACAGCCCGTCTCCCCGAGTCCGTACTCAACTCCGTCAAGTATGTCTTCACGGAGATCCGCGCATGCTCGCAATGCGAGCCCGCTCGCTCGAGACTCTCCCCTTCATAGTCGGAATGAACCCCTTCATCGCCCGGACTCTCCAAGCGCACCGGAGCTCGTTCGAGTTCCTCATCACTCACCCACCGGTCACCACCTCGAGGAGAACATGCAGTTCATCGAGCATCTCGCAAACCTTGTCCAGACCCATGCGAACGACATTCCTGCGATGGCAAAGGGTCAGTTCTCCTTTTCTCTCTCTCGGACCGCTGTTGACGGACGAGCGCGGCAGCTTCCAGGAGTGTGCGCGTACATGACTCCGGAGGACATCAGCACCTTCTTGGACAGCACGATACGCAACCGCATCGCCGTCGGCTCATCGCAGAGCAGCACATCGCATCTCCCGCAGCCTCGCCCAGAACGACGCGACCGCGAGCGACCACCGGGCGTCGTGGAGGCCAACTGCTCCCGGGGAGCTCATCCGCGCGTGCGGCTCCTTCGTGAGCGACCTGTGCGAGGCCAGCTCGGCGCAAGCCCGCGGATCGTCATCGACGGCGACGCGGACGCTCGGTTCGCGTGAGTCCCGTTCGCGCCCTGACCCGACCCGACCCACCCTGACCTGACCTGACCTGACCGCCGCGCGCAGATACGTCCCCGTCCACTCGAGTACATCCTCACGAGATCCTCAAGAACTCCTTCCGCGCGACGGTCGAGTGGCACCAGCCCACCACTCCTACTCCTCCGCCGAGCCATCCCGCCCGTCGTGATCACCATCTCCTCCCCGCCGCACCCGTCCCCATCTCCGTCCCCGTCCCGGCCGCAGACCCGCACCCGC
>NW_025954655.1:0-17596 GCF_022376455.1 Epithele typhae
AGAGCGAGCGAGAGAGCGAAGAGCGATGGAGAGAGCGAAAGAGAGAACGAGCGAGGGAAGTGAGGGACAGAGGAACAACGCGAACTTGAGCGCCGCGCGCGAGCCAGCAAGCGCCGCGCGCGCAGGCGTAGCGGAGGCGCGAGAAAACCGGGGCGGGGAGCGGCCCGGGCGCTGGGGGTGCGCAAAGAACGCCGGAGTCCGAGAAACTCGGACTCGACAGGTCCGATCGTTGTCCCGGAGGTGAGGTTGACGAACTTGTAGGAGAGGGTGCAACGAAATATATTCAAATGACGTTGTAAGTTGATAAATACAAGTGTTGTCGCTAATGAACCATCAAATCAACGGGTGGAACTGTATGTAGGACACGCAAACGTAACGTACGCGACGTTCAATGAGAAAGCAAGAATTAAGACTGAAGGTGCTACGTTCCGATTCATCCAAAGTTCTACTCGTACGCTACCTAAACCGGCGACCAGTCCTTGGCACAGAGGTCGAGCCAGGCAGTGTTATCCCAGCCCGTGATGTGATTATTGAGTCCGATGAGGGAGGCGACTGAGACTCCCGAACTAAACGGAAAGTCAGGGAGAAATGAAGAACGAGAAACGGCCATACGTACATGCGAGCGTTGTGAGCTGGGATTTGATCTGGCCGGTTGTCCGTCTTGCCCTTGGCCCCGTTGCCGCCGTGGGGCTAAGCGGATCCCTGAGTTTAGATGCGCTCTCTAGAACTAAACGACGCACCTTGTGGAAGCCGACGGTTGCGAACTTCTTGAGGTCAAAACGACATCTCCCAGGCGTGAAGGACACCTTCATGGTGCCCCCGTTTTCGTGAACCTCGGCCCCCAGGCCGAGGCGCATAGCCTGCACCAGGCGCAGTTAGCCTCGCGATACAGAACTGACTTCTTCTTACCTGTACCAGATCCTTGGTTGGGACCGATTGCAAGACCGGTCCGTGCATGAGCGTGTACAAAGTCTGTGAATGGGGGTCAGAAGGGCGCAAAGGGAGGGATGAGCAGGCTGCGCGCACATCGCGATGCTTTTGAAGCATGGGCGGCATGTCGTGTAGAATAGGTGGAGGTGGTGGCGGGCAGGGGAAGGAGGCAGAGGGCAAGGAATCGGGGGCAGCGGACGAAGCGGAGGACGCGCGAGGACTCACGAGGACGAAGGCGCCGGCGGCGCGACGCGAGCGCGACGCGACTCCGAGGAAATCGGGATCATTAGACGCGCTCCATCCAAGACGCGCCACGCCACGCCACCGGGGCATAAAAACATGTCATATAATTTAACGGTGGAAGAACGGGAAAGGCCCTTTGGAGCAGTGGTAACGGCGTCGGGTTGCTCGAACGCACCACGGGTTCGATACCCCACGATGGTAAATTTTTCGTCTGTACGACTAAGACTTCCAAAGGGCAGGTAAGTACAGGTGTGATATATACAACAGTCCCGTCTACTAACTGAAAACTAGTTCGATCGAAAACGCCGAGCACGGCGGTGATCCGGGGCGTGGTGCGGCGTTCACGGTGCGCCCAGTGACCCATCGCTACAGTAGTAATGGGTGAAAGCGCTCATCGCCTGCCTGCGGGTGTGCCTTGAATGACGTGATGACGTCGCCATCTTTGTCCCCATGTCCGTCCCGTCCTCACATGCCTCGCAGTTAGACCCATGGGTCAAAGAACCCGGGCGGAGGAGAAGCCATCCCACAAGATAGCTACCTATCCAGCACGTGGGTGAGGGAAAGTCGATCCAGCCTCGGCGTGACGGGTCAACGGGTCAACGGGCGCACACCAGACAATGAGGGTTCGGCCCGGGCCCGGCATAGCCGGACCCGGACGCCAAATGGAGCGAGCCGCTGGGTGGGCGGGATCGCTCACGCCGCGATTTGGGGATGAGTCTTCTGCTCTTCCGCTCCCCTCCTTCAAACTTCAAAGCTTCACCCATCCGGCCCTGTAAACAGCCACGAGATGCGGAGGACGTCCGCCCGGATGTCCTCCGCGTCGCCCTTCGCCTCCGCCGCGTCGTGGCCCTCCCGCGCATTGCCCAGCCTCGTCCAGGCCCTCAGCCTTCTCCCGCGAGGCCTCCGGATTCCGTATCGCCCCCGTTCACGTCGCGCGCCTCCGCGTTGCCCCCCACCTGCATCCCCCGCCTCCGCACTGCCCGCCTTCGTGCGGCTTGCATCCGCGTCGCGCGCATCCGCGCCGCGCACCCCCACGTCGCCCACCTCCGCGTCGCGCCTGCCCGCTGCCCGCCCTTCGCCAGCATAACATTCTCCTCTCGCACACACGCCTTCGTGCCGTCCGCATCCGCGTCGCCCGCCTCCGCACCCGTCACCCGTCTCACCGCTGCCCGCGTTCGCTCCTTCACCTCGCCCACCCTCCTGCGCAGGCATGCCCGCCTCCGCGCTGCCCTCCTCCACCTCCCTTACCTCCATTTTGCTCGCCTACGCGTCGCCCACCTCCGCATCGCTCGCCTTCGCATTGCATGCCTCCGCCTCGCCCGTCTCCGCCCGCCCGTCCGCCCGCCCGCCTCCGCTACCCTCCTCCACGTCCCTCCTCCGAGCTGCCCGCCTCCGCGTCGCGTGCCTCCTTCTATAGTAGCATACAATAAATATATTTTCATATACACCAGTGCATGCAAACAAGAGTGGTGGGAAACAATCGGGGACATCGCGCCCGTGATAGCGCCCGCATGAGGAAGCGGTGCGACGCTGGTGCAGATAGCAACCGGGCCGGTGGGGGCGACGGATGCATCTGCACCCGCTAATAAGCTTCTGTGGGAACAGATGCTCCCGTCGGTTGGGCACTGTAGACTCAAGACATGCTTGGCCACGCGTTGCGTGGAGCTTGACGTGCATAGCCATGTGCTGTGTTCCTGCGTATGTAAATTGGTGCGCCCGTGTTTCTGCTTGCGCCACCCGCCGTGCGCTCCTTATGTTCGCCGCACGGATACCGGAGCAGATCGTGAGGTCCGAGTTTTGGCGCACGAGAGCGCATGGCGCTCTTCGAGCACTGCCACCCCCGCACGCCTTGGATGACGTCAGGCGATCGAATGACCATAGCCAGCTTCGCGCAGGTTTTATCCACCAGACACATCGCACGGAACACGATGCGCTCTCCCCCCTCGCATCGCCTGTCATGAAACAAGACCAATCGAAGTACATGGCGTACTCTTCCCCCCAGCACGAGGGGAAAATAAATATTTTCAAGCGACGTACGAAGTTGGTAGCTACACGCCTTTTCTCTGACTACTGAGACGATCGCCCACGTCGACCTATAACGCACCCACGTAGCCGCGATAAGTACAACACCTGCACCGTTTAGTAGCAACATTAGAAGGCAATTAGCGCGCCTTCTGCGCGCTTGATACATTACGATACAGCAGTGCTAGTAATATACCTTGATTTCTTCCTCATTAGGGTGCCAGTCTTTGCAGAGGGCGCGCCGCGCCTTGCTGCGCCTCATCATCCCAGCCAGCCGCGTGGTGGCTGAGTCCGATGAGATACGTGAGATCGCTGCCCTTGCAGCACCCTGACGTCAGAAATGAGAGTGCAAAGATGTGGCAGAGACGGACGCGGAGGAGGAGTGAGGGAGACGGAGGAGCGGTTAGGGCGAGTAGAAGGCACAGGCTGCGCGTGGGGCGTGACCAAGACGCGAGCCCGAAAACCCTGGGGTGCGACCGACACAGACGCGCATGCCCCGCACCAGCGTCCGTGCTGGTCGCGAGTTCGACACCAGGGCTAGCCACCACTTTCCGCGCGCGCAACGTCGCTACGTCCTTCGAGAGATATATATATATATAAATCATCTACGCTATAAGGAGGAGGCCCTCTGCTATGCCGCGGATGTCGCAGGGCCGACAATGCGATCAGGAGTTGACGTCATTAAGGCACAGGTTCCAGATCAGCCTTGCTCCGCCCGCCCCGTCTCGGGCCGGCCGTGCGCCCTGCGCTATCCCCGAGGTCCCCGAGGCCCTGCCGTCCTCGATGCCCACGCCGCCATCGGTGGCCTCTGCCGCCTGGCCCTCGTGCTCGCCGTCCCCGATGCCGCTGCGATATCATCGGACGCTGCGTCCGACTGGGTCTCGGCCGGCGCCTCCCCGCTCCGTCACCCGTGCTCATCGTTCCCGACAGCGAGCTCGCTGTCCTTCCGTCCTGCCCTCCCCTCCCATCCGTTTCCCTCCATTATTTTTAGCACCTGCTTCCATTTAAAACGCGCAATCAATGATATAAGATGCACCAGAGACAGTTTCCTGGGTGTGCCTGTACTGATCCCTGACACCATCCAAAATGCGTGCAATACAGCAGCATACGCAAGCGTTAAACTGATCATCTATGTTCTGCATCAGATACTTGTAGACAATGGCTGCTTTAAATCAAAATAGTAGGTAGATAGGTGCAGAGGTGCAAGTGTGATGTCATATGTCATTTCAGAATGACATACTTCACAGTGATATGGTATACACATCAATCGTCTTGTGTACACCCCGAATCGTACCTAGAGGACATTCAGAGCGCGTTGCGAAAAGAAGCAAGTGAATAAACGATGTCGTGGTGAGGATATGACATATGCACAGAAGGGGGAGTCGGCTCGAAAATGCGACCTTCATATGTTTTTGTGCAGACACTCGATCACTCTGAATCTTCTTGCATTACGTTTATATGTGCACATCAAACACAGATCGTGGTTATTGCGCTTATCGGTAGAAGACTGGATGCTGGATACGGTATGTCATTATTCTATGACATAGCGTATAGAGAGGTGGTATGTGCTCCGATTGTCGTTCTAAAAAGCGGAATAGAACACGGTGAATCCCAGCAAAATGATGCTCAAAGAACCCTGAAAAAAGGTCAAGAATTGGCTTCGATATGTCAGATGGGCCTGGAATGAGAGGTTGTACATAGGACGCCCTTGAACCACCTACAAGACCTGGCACTCTCTAAGCTCCTCCGACATATCGAAGCCAATTCTTGACCTTTTTTCAGGGTTCTTTGAGCATCATTTTGCTGGGATTCACCGTGTTCTATTCCGCTTTTTAGAACGACAATCGGAGCACATACCACCTCTCTATACGCTATGTCATAGAATAATGACATACCGTATCCAGCATCCAGTCTTCTACCGATAAGCGCAATAACCACGATCTGTGTTTGATGTGCACATATAAACGTAATGCAAGAAGATTCAGAGTGATCGAGTGTCTGCACAAAAACATATGAAGGTCGCATTTTCGAGCCGACTCCCCCTTCTGTGCATATGTCATATCCTCACCACGACATCGTTTATTCACTTGCTTCTTTTCGCAACGCGCTCTGAATGTCCTCTAGGTACGATTCGGGGTGTACACAAGACGATTGATGTGTATACCATATCACTGTGAAGTATGTCATTCTGAAATGACATATGACATCACACTTGCACCTCTGCACCTATCTACCTACTATTTTGATTTAAAGCAGCCATTGTCTACAAGTATCTGATGCAGAACATAGATGATCAGTTTAACGCTTGCGTATGCTGCTGTATTGCACGCATTTTGGATGGTGTCAGGGATCAGTACAGGCACACCCAGGAAACTGTCTCTGGTGCATCTTATATCATTGATTGCGCGTTTTAAATGGAAGCAGGTGCTAAAAATAATGGAGGGAAACGGATGGGAGGGGAGGGCAGGACGGAAGGACAGCGAGCTCGCTGTCGGGAACGATGAGCACGGGTGACGGAGCGGGGAGGCGCCGGCCGAGACCCAGTCGGACGCAGCGTCCGATGATATCGCAGCGGCATCGGGGACGGCGAGCACGAGGGCCAGGCGGCAGAGGCCACCGATGGCGGCGTGGGCATCGAGGACGGCAGGGCCTCGGGGACCTCGGGGATAGCGCAGGGCGCACGGCCGGCCCGAGACGGTCATTTCTCCACACGCTCCCCGTGCCTGAGCATCAGTTCGATCAAGTTCGCAGGCCTTCTCGGCGCGCCATCGCCAGTGTCGCGCCTGAAAGGCACACACCTCCAATGCATTCAAATCTCTTGCATCATCCAAACTGATAGTGGCCACGGCTGGCTGTGGCCTTGCCCACATGCCTGCAGAGTGTTGCACTAGTATGTCACGAACATGACACGCGTTGATACGTACGTGCCGCCGCTGTATGGTGCAGCGCCATCCTCGACCACGCTAGCGCCCGCGCGCCGACGCCCGACTCTCGTCCATCTCCCTCTCGCATCCACCTGGACCTCACATCAATCAGGTCCCCTTAGCCTGGGGCACGGGGGAGGATGGCCCGGGCTAAGGAGACCTGAATCCGTGCTCCCGCGCATGTTTGAATAATGTCCTCACCTGTACCTCACAAGATCAGAGTCAATTGATCTGTGATCACCCCCCCGGGGTGATTCCACTTTCGGTAACTGCAAACGTCTCTAAGCCTGCGAACTGTAGTGCCTCTACGGATATCGACGAAGATACAAGCTTGTAGGGAAACGTTAGAACGCGGACACATGCCCAAGTCCCCGCCCCCTTCCCCGACATCCCCGAGGGCTCGGCCCAGCCGTCCTCCGCGCTTCCCCGGCACGCGTGAGCGGATTCCCGCGCCGCGCCGCCGCCCGCCCTTGATGGCCCCGGTATATCCGAACGCTGCGCGCCACCGGGTCTCCGCCGGCGCCTCGCCCCTCCGCCACCCGTGCTCGCCGCCCTCAACAGCGAGCTCGCTGTTCCTGCACCCTGCCTGCCTCTCCCCTCCGTTTCCCTCCGTTCTTTTTGGTACCTGCTTGTATTTTAAATGCGCACCTAATGATACACAATGCAATAGCTACAGTTGGCTGGGTGTGCCTGCACTGAGCCCTTAAATCCCCCAAAATGCGTGCAACATAGTTCATATATAAGCAGTCCATCGATGGGATAAATTCTGCATAAGTTAGCTGTATATGAGAGCCTCTTTAATCTGAACTTGCAGGTGGATAGCTGAAGGGGTGAAGGCATGATGTCATATGTTATTTCAGAATGACATACTCCACAGTGATATGGCATACACATTTATCGTCTTATGTACACCTAGAATCGTTCATAGAGGACATTCAGAGCGCGTTGCGAAAAGAAGCAAGTGAATAAACGATGTCGTGGTGAGGATATGACATATGCACAGAAGGGGAGTTGGCTCGAAAATGCGGCCTTCATATGTTTTTGTGTAGACCTCTGATCACTTCGCATCTTGTTGCATTACGTTTGAATGTATATGGAGAGCTCAGATCGTTGATTTGGTGCTTATCGGTGAAGGATTGGATACAGGAAATGGTATGTCATTATTCTATGACATAGAGTATAGCGATATGACATGTGCTCCGATTATTATTCTGAAAGGCGGAATAGAACGGGGTGCGCTTCTGCTCAACGATGCAGAAACAATCTTGAAGAATGGTCGAGAGGTGGTTGAGATATGCCATATGAGCTTTAAGTGTGCAAAGTGGTGTAGGTAGTTCAAGGGCGTTCTTTGTGTAACCTGCCGTTCTAGACCCATCTAACATATCTCGACCACCTCTCGACCATTCTTCAAGATTGTTTCTGCATCGTTGAGCAGAAGCGCACCCCGTTCTATTCCGCCTTTCAGAATAATAATCGGAGCACATGTCATATCGCTATACTCTATGTCATAGAATAATGACATACCATTTCCTGTATCCAATCCTTCACCGATAAGCACCAAATCAACGATCTGAGCTCTCCATATACATTCAAACGTAATGCAACAAGATGCGAAGTGATCAGAGGTCTACACAAAAACATATGAAGGCCGCATTTTCGAGCCAACTCCCCCTTCTGTGCATATGTCATATCCTCACCACGACATCGTTTATTCACTTGCTTCTTTTCGCAACGCGCTCTGAATGTCCTCTATGAACGATTCTAGGTGTACATAAGACGATAAATGTGTATGCCATATCACTGTGGAGTATGTCATTCTGAAATAACATATGACATCATGCCTTCACCCCTTCAGCTATCCACCTGCAAGTTCAGATTAAAGAGGCTCTCATATACAGCTAACTTATGCAGAATTTATCCCATCGATGGACTGCTTATATATGAACTATGTTGCACGCATTTTGGGGGATTTAAGGGCTCAGTGCAGGCACACCCAGCCAACTGTAGCTATTGCATTGTGTATCATTAGGTGCGCATTTAAAATACAAGCAGGTACCAAAAAGAACGGAGGGAAACGGAGGGGAGAGGCAGGCAGGGTGCAGGAACAGCGAGCTCACTGTCGGGCACAGCGAGCACGGGTGGCGGGGTAGGGAGGCGCGCGGCGCCGACGCGGGAGATAACGTGGGCGTGGGCGCGGGAGATAACGCGTGCGGGGGCGGGAGAGATAACGCGGACTGATGGGAGATCTGAAGGATGGGGACACGTGATGGGCTGGGGGACTTGGGAGGGAGGGCGTTCGAATACTTCCCTTCAGGGAAACTGCCTCGGGTTTATTGAGGACATTATTCAAACATGCGCGGGAGCACGGATTCAGGTCTCCTTAGCCCGGGCCATCCCCCCGTGCCCCAGGCTAAGGGGACCTGATTGATGTGAGGTCCAGGTGCTCGCATCTCGTCCATTCCGCCACGCGCACCCATCGCGATCCTCCCACGAGCGCCCTGGGATCGACAAGCCATCACTCTAGTCCAGACCCAACGCACACGGATGCTACGTAGCGCTCTCTGCGCCCGCTCGTGGCCTTCGCCGCGCGCCCTCGATCTCCACCACTCGCGGCTCGGCACACTTTCCTCTCGCGATTGTACCCTAGTTCTCTTCTCGTACGTTTTATTTAGTTTCGTCTCTTCTCTTTTCTTTCTCGCTCCTGTCTCTGTATCCACTTCTCGCGTCCCCCGTTTCGGCTCGTTCTGTTTCGGTCTGTGTCCACTTATTACATCCTCACTAGAGCCCCTTCCGCCGTGTCTCGTGTCCCTCTACCTTACATTTGGCTTCGGCTTTGTATTTTTTCGTCCCTTGGCTTCGGCAGGTTCTCGTTTCATCGCCACGTACTCGCGCTGTGCGCCTCCTGTATTTAGACTCGTGTTTTACTTTGTGTTATGCAGTTCACTTGCCCGCTCCATCTACGCGTGCAGTGTGCTCACTTCGTCTCGCCTTCGCCTTCGACTTCGTCTTCACCCACGCCCACGCCTTCGCACACGCCTACGCCTTCGCCCACGACTTCGACTCGCCTTCGCCATTGCCAGCGCCCGTTTGCGCGACCCCGTACATTCCCCCGCGTCTATCCCCTTCTCGTCTTCCTCGCGCTCGCGCGTTCCCGCAGCGCGTCGTATCTGTTTCCTTCATCCTCCATTCGACTTCCCGCGTCCCACACTTACTCGAGCCCGCTCACTCGCCCTCACTCTTGTTGACTCTTCCCGAGCGAGGTAGACGAGGGATGGGTGGCGGCGCACAAGCATAGTCGAGGATGGCGCTACGCTGTACAGCGGCGGCACATGTCAACGCTCCGCCGCCAGCCGCGTGCCCGATAGCCCCTGCAGCTTCGAGTACATCCTCTCCTCCACACACACTTACATACTCCCAACTTCTGTTCTCTTAAAATGCTCCGCCTCATGTATAACCTACAATCGCCTCCACTGGCTTGAGCTTGAGTACTCGACCCTGGATCGGAGTTTCGCGAGCTGCGTGGATTCCCATGCGTCCACGCGGCTTGCGCCACCCGCAGACCACAAAATGCCCGAGGGGCACGCGTAGATGCCCGCACGACTCCACCGATGTGTAACGGGGAGCGGCGGTGATGCGAATCGGATGGACTCGCTTCCCGCCCTCCCTGTGCGCAGAAATCGAGCGCTAAGTCGCGCCCACGGGACCGTGGGAGGCGCGAGAGCGCTCGTCTGGTCGTGGTATGTACGCGTTCGCCTTGATTACAGGTCTGGAAGAGGTGTGGTCTGTGTGCACTGGATGAGAAGTGTCGGGAAATTAGCTGTTTACACAGCCCACCGCCGCACGGTAACAGTGTCCACGGAAACCCCCACGTACAAGCTGTGGACACAGCGATCCCCCGCTGACTTGCTGTGGACACAGGGAATCCTGACACACTCGCTGTGTCCACAGCAAATTCCCCACGCAATCGCTGTGTCCACAGCAATTAACCGCTGGCTTGCTGTGGACACAGAAATTCCCCGCATGTAAGCTGTGTCCACAGCAATTCCCCACGCACTCACTGTGTCCACAGCAATTCACCGCTGGCTTGCTGTGGACACAGAAATTCCCCGTATGTAAGCTGTGTCCACAGGGAATCCTGACACACTCACTGTGTCCACAGCAACTCCCCGCGCACTCGCTGTGTCCACAGCAATTCACTGCTAGCTTGCTGTGGACACAGAAATTCCCCGCACACAAGCTGTGGACACAGCACGGTTGCAGGGTCTCTTATGCGGTTGATATAAGGTTTCCGCCAGAAAGTCTCCAGCTTTGTGTGCTTGCCGTATAATTATGTGCGCTGGACACAACATGTATGTATATGTATATGAGAACTTAACTCGTCAGTCCATACTACATTCGTATCTGTACATGCCTAGTGTCATGGGGTATATCGTGAGACAATTGCATCCATAAATACATGGCATACACAGAGGTGTTGATTGACGCATATAGAATGGACATTGTGTCTGCAGGGAGTGCGGTATAATCGTATTGTTGGGCCGAGATAACATGGTATATGGCATAAACGTTCCACCACTATATGGGACCGTTGGCTCAGTCGGATCAGCGTCGGTGACTGTTAGTTTGTAGTGGCAGTGCGGGAGTTCGAGCCGCGTTCAGACCATTTGTTCGTTTAATGGCACATTTTGTTCGACGGCTCCCGTAGCCTTACCCACTCAGTAAACTATTGATGATGCTATTAACCTGCTTCGTAGTGTATGCAGTGTTGTAGTGGATCTTGTGTCCACAGCTCTGCTGTGTCCACAATGTGCAGCTTACATAGGATCTGTGGACACACTGCCACTGAGGTGTATGCTACCTTATAGTCCTCCCGCCTATGACAACGAGTACGCCATGGGCGGCGTCATTCGAGATTGGAGGCAACTCATGTGAGTCCGATTGCGTGTCTGGGTCCGAGTCGTCAAAACGCTCACCTGATCTGGAGTTATCGTTCGGATGTTTACGTCCCGTTAGGTTACCGACTCGGGCATACGCCCTACTCAGTCACCGGCAATGTGCGTCACACCATCGAGGTCTACACCGCACCGCGTCTGAACACGATTGCCAGTGTGAACACAGGGTACGGTGTCCCTTGCAGAGCGTTAATTTAGCTACTAATGGCGACACACAGACTCCGCTGTATGGTAGTGCGTATTACACACCACGATCCACATTCACGCGTTTGCATCGTCCTCGGCGAGTGCGCTCATAATCGTTCGTGAAAAGATTCATGCGCACGCGACGTATCGATCGCGCCACTGGAGTCTGGCACTTGTCGCGCCCATGTCGTATGGTCCGGTGCACGGTGCGCGTGCCTAGGCTGACGGCAGTCCGCAGAAGCAGGGTCTGACGAACCCGCGGATGACATCGAACGCGGTATTCTCCCGTAGACAGCCCATATCCTGTGAAAGCAGCCACTGGCATGAATAGCTGCGTTCCCGGGATCGCGACGCCCGGAGAAGCGGAGAGCCGGACCGAAGGAGCGCGCGTACGTGAAGCACGCGACGAGGAGGAGTGTGTCCGCCAGTGTCCGGCAGAACAAAGGCGTGGACTGGCAGTGGAAGCTCGAACGCCTCGAACGCCTCTGACGACCCGTGGACAGCGCCGACAGCCCTAGGTACAGAGATGGATGAGAGGCAAATGTTGTGGAAGAACGTTCAACCGAGTTCGAAGCAGCCTCAGCCGTCAGGGCTCCACATCTACGCGCAACCCGCGACGGACAAGCATCTAGAGCGCTCACTCACCGTGCTCATGTAGCCAACCATGAATGACAACGATCCACAGCCCCGAGTTCGCCGGTGAGTCGTGCACAGGTTCCCCACCAGAAGGCGTGCCATCGGCGCTCGGCTATGTTAGACCGCCTTCGAGTTAGAATGTCGTTAGGCGGAAATGTCTCGTTTGTGGGAAGCCAGCCGTCCTGGGCGCGAGCGCCACGCTCCCGTAGCTACGCAAGATATACATCGAAGCAGCCTTGAGTTCGGTGGATTTTTCGAACGCGGCGAAGACAAGCGAGGGCAGTGCTCGGGTGGGAAGCCTACTCGCGCGCGCACGGCATGGGCGGTCCTCAAGTCACCGAATTCTGTTCTGATGTTTCTGCAGTCTATGGCACCTCATACCATTCGGGAAGATCCCGAAAGGCGGGTACGAGAGAAGCGCCCATCGAGAGATACTCAGCAGGGAGGGCGCGTAGCTCGTTCGGAGAGGAGGCTTTGATGTGAAATCGGCGCTCAAGGTTACACTGTGATATTTGTACATTCTTTGCGGAGTGCTGTCGTGTGCAAAATAGTACCACCAAGGTGATGGCCAATCCGAGAATCGAACCAACAACCTCATACCAGCGCCCAATCAGCAAAGCGCAGCCAGAACCGCGAGCTCGCAGCAGCTGGTAGCTATAGCGTCCACGTTGCTCTCAGCTCTTCTCCGAACACCCTCCTTGCAATATGGCTCAAGCTTGTCGGGTTCCCAGCCTTGGATGCTCGAATGCAACCTGCGGAGTAATGGAAACCCCCTGGTGTCATCCATAACCGGCGCAATGTGTGGTGATGCTTGCGTTCGTTGTTGACAGTGACAGACGTGGCTTCTCATTCCAACACCGTTCTCGGCGTCCACCATGGCCCTGAGGTGAGCCTTTTACGTCTCTATCGTCCCGTTCAATGCGTCCTGGCCGGTTGGAGATGCAACCCGTCCACATCCAGGGGCCAGGTCGTCGCTGCACGTCGTGACTTGGAGTGGTATACCAGCATTATCAGCACGCTTCACCAATTCCGACGGCGGCCGATTTTCTGAATATACCACGCTACTGTCATAGTCTGCAGGCCGATGGATATATGCGAAGTTCTGAACAGAGTGCGGAGTATGTGCATGGCTGATTCTCCCGCACCGTCAGTGCTCGCCGATTGACCATCTGCCAGACGAGCCGTAGCAACGCCTGGAGGAACCATTCCGCACCCCGTCGATCAGGAACTCTATTTGAAGTCCGACTCGAGAATCTGGAAATTCTTCCCCGCTGTAGCATGGTTTCTAGGATACGGCCCCTGTTGCCCGTCGCAAAGCGGAGTGGAGGAAGCGGGTTACAGACGCCAGACCTGGTGAGCAATTGTATTCTGCCCCTCGGCCAATACCGTTGCTCGTTCGACCCGCGCGCTTCGATTACGCTTTTCCGATGAGCGCGTGCGGGCAGACCGTGCCCGCTCGCTGAGCCCTCAACCTTGGATGGGCCCGCTCTCGGTCATGTATAAAGCCCTCTCTTGCCCTCTGTCAATCTTCAGCTTGCTCACCTCCTCCGCCCCCATCTTCTTCATCTAGCACATCCCGAGGCCGGACCCTCATTCCACCGTACCTTCTTCACTCCACGCCTTTCGCCTCTCACCACTTCCACCACCGCTACCATGCTCTTCTCCAAGACTTTCCTTGCCTTCACCGCCGTCCTCGGCGCCGCGCTCCAGGCGCACGCGCACGCCGCGGTCTCGCCCGTGCTCGGTGTGAGCGGCACACCCGCGCGCTCGGACGTGCAGCGGCCCTCGAACCAGAAGCCGTGTGGAAAGACGGACGTCGCCTCGACGATGGAGTCCTCGGACACCATCCAGGTCGCCGCGGACGGCACCTTCACCGCCCCGATCACCAACTTCAACAAGTGCGTTGTTCTTTCTCTGTGTCTCTGTCTCTGTCCCGCTCGTCCCCGTTGGGCTGACACGATACGCCCCGTCTGCAGGAATGTCGACGGCTCGCGCGAGATCGCAAAGGTCCTCGTCGACCCGACGGGCACGGGCGACAAGGACAGCTTCGTCGCGGCGACGATGGTCGAGAACGGCACCAGGGTCAGCCCGTCTCCCTTCTCCGACGCGAGCGCCCCGCTGACGATGTTTCCCACTCCCGCTCCCCTCTCTCAGTCCCCGAAGAGCTTGGGCACAGAGCAGCTCACCGTCCAGCTCCCCGCGGGGATGACCTGCTCCGGTCCGGATGGCAAGTGCATCGTCTCGTTCAAGACCGCGGGCGGGTTCGGGAACTGCGTCGTCGTTCAGCAGTCCGCGGACGGTGCGGCCAGCGCGTCCGGCACGGCCGCAGCTGGCACGTCCGCGGCTGCGTCCGCGTCCGCCTCTGCGTCAGAGACAGCTGCGTCCGCGCCAGCTTCCGCATCAGAGACGGCTGCGCCCGCGTCAGCTTCTGCGTCCGGCACGGCGGCGGCTGCATCCGCGTCCGCCTCTGCCTCCGACGTCTCTGGGACCGCCTCTGCCTCCGACGTCGCTGGGTCCGCATCAGCGTCCGATGTGGCGACGGGGACGGCGTCCGCCGCGGCGAGCGCGACCGCTGCGGCAAAGAAGGTTAAGGCGAGGATGGTCAAGGTCAGGAGGGGTAGCATGGCGGCGGCGAGCGCGTGAGCGGTGGCGATGGACTTTGTGGTTCTGGCTTAACGGACATGGACTACTAATACGGACTGGATTGGCCGTGCGCGTTGTATGTACAGTACAACGGATGGATTTTGGGGCGCTCCGACGCCCCCACTGGCAATCGGTGCGATCGATGCCCTTCGAGACCATATACTTGTGTGCGTGAACGATTTGGCAAAGTGTTGGAGTAGTTCTTGGCGTCCCGTGATTTAGTGAGTTACGCGCACGGGGCGGGAGAGAAGCCGGTACGCTTCAGCTGGACACTAGCAGACGGATGTGCCAGCGGCGTTGGCAGCGCTGCCGCCTGAGCACCTCACGCTGTAGGTGCCGCGGGCGCGCGGTGACACTAGCGACGGCGCAGACGGGGAGGAGGCTGGACCGCGCGTGAAGGCTCTGGGCTCGCTCAGGGTGCTGCACCGGCCGCTCGTCGATACGTTGCCGTGCCTGCATTACCTCGCCGACGCCGACACGAAAACACCCGTTGTTCTTCCGGACGCGCACCCGACTTCCACTCTCCGCGCCCCGATATTGGTGGTTCCGGATCACGGATAGAGAGGGCGTGCGGGAGATTGAGAAGATGTGGGCCCGTGAACTTGAAGACGGAGAGCTGCGCGATGGAGTATATAACGTGAGTTGGTCCTGGAACCATGTGCACTAGACACTAGCTAGTGCTCGTAATGCATGTCGCAGTGCGCGCGGATATCATTCCGCTCGATCTGTCGAGTCGGCGTCGAACACGAACCTTCCGGGGTCCTGGGCGAGATATACTCCACTAACCCTACAGCTGGGTCCATAACGATAGACCCCTCGCGCGAACATTAGCACAGTTGATAATTCGGGCGGAGTTTAGCCGGACAGAGCGCTTCGAAGGACACTTGCGCAGGAGACGCGTCGGAAGAGCGATGTGAAGGACGCCGACAGTTGCCGAATCCTCGGCAGACACGCCGAGATTAAACTCCGCCCGACCCGACTGGCATGGAGTCTGGACCCAGCTGTAACCCCTTGAGGGAGTCGGCCCGTCTGGGCCTGTATGAAGACTCCTATACACAGCCCCTAGTGATCCCCTCCCGCATCTTTTGGCCTCTCAAACGCATCCTGCCCGCCAGCACATGCTCCCATACACTGAGACGTGAGTTGTTCATTCAAATCCACGGTCGATATGCTTAGATGATCACCACCTCGCAGATGATACAAGAAACTGGGGGTGTTGGACCCTATCCCTTTTAAACCACGACATCCTGCACACCATCCTTTTACACCTTCGCGACGGCGACGCTTTGAGCTTTTTCGCTTACCTCGAAAGCAGCATACGACCTAGCCATTCACCAGGCTGCAGCTTTTGTCGAATGCTACAGTTTCACAATGTTTCGCGGACTACACCGATACCTGCTGGGTGACAACACCGTAGGAGGTCGTCAAGTGAGGGCAAGATACCTCAGAAATCTCTCCCTGTCTATGTCTGGGGAAGAACACGAGACCGACAGAGAGATCTTCTCGGCGGTACTTCTTGCCGCACAAACCTCCGCGTTCTAATCATTCGGAGCTTCCTCCCACACATCACTATGGACTCCTCCTGTCTCAACGCTGCGCTACGCTCCCTGAGTTCACTTCATGTCCTTCACCTTGAAAATCAGGTTGATCAGGCGGTCCTCGAGTCGGGACTCCTCCTTCCGCCTAGCGTCAGGGTGTTCAGCTTCTGCTTCAGTAACTCGTCATCCCTTGCATCCCTCCTCCGCGCCATATCTCGCCTCCCGCATCTCCAAGACCTCTCCGTTCTCGGACACGGTTCGACAGAAGACGTCACATCCCAGCCAACCTTCCCCTCCATTCGCCGCCTACAAATCAACGACGCTGAAATCCCTTGCGCAGACATGCTCGTCGCCTGCTGCCCGAACCTCGACTCCTCGACATCATCCTCCGCCTCGACCTTACCCCGCAGGCGCACAACGCCGACGACCCGCGCGCGCGCGCGTGGCCCCGCCTGCGCACGCTCAAGGTCCGCGCGCCGAAGACCTGCCGTACGCCGCGGCGCGCGCCGCCCGCTGCGACGTCCTCAACCTCGCCTCGCTCGATCTGCGCACGGGGTGCGAGGGCCCGGCGTGGAGGATCCCGCCGGGCTTCGAGGGCGTGCTCGGGCACGGGGACGAGCCCGAGGAGGGATTCGACTCCGACGACGAGGAGCTCGGCGCGGCGGCCGACTACTCGGAAGCGATGTACTCGCTGGTGCGCACGGCGGTGCCCGTGCGCCTCGCGTGCGCGGTGACCGTCGGCGGCGCCGGTTTCGGCGGGGGGACGCTGTGGGCGCGGCTGGCGCGCGAGGGGCCGAGCGTGCGGTCGCTCGTGCTCAGGGTGGAGGAGGAACAGGCGAAGGAAGACTCGAACAGGTGGCAGTGGCTGGTGAGTGTGTGACGTGCACACTGCGCGTTGACTGGGCTGACTGATTCTGCAGACAGGGCTGCCAGACGCGCTGGCACCTCTGCCGGTAGAGCACCTCGCGCTGTGGGCGCCCCGACAGAGTCAGCACAACCACAGGTACAACGACAAGGACTGCTACTGCTGCGAAGATGGCGAGCCAGTTGGGCCGGCACACGCCCCAAGAATGCTGCGGGCGATCTGTCAGCCGCTTGCCAATGCCCTACCGCGTCTACAATATCTCTCTCTCTCCGATGCACACGTGTTGCATTCATACAAACTGCGTCCCGAGGACCCGGTCTACGACAGCTATTTGGGGTGCTATACCGCAAGGGAGCCGAAAGATTGGTGCTGGTTCCGTGTCGTTGACAAGGATGGCACACGGGCACTGGAGCGCATCTGGAGCGATCACGGCGGCGAGCCGCGGTAGAGAACATGTTGCGAACTGTACGGGAGTGAAACGGGCCATGTAATACGTACATCAGACATGCAACGCGTTGCGCCACTTCGCACCGCCGACCTCGCCCAGCACGCGTTCCACCTCCGTGTACTCCAGGTTGGCCACCCGCCGCTCCTCTTCCGCCTTCCGCGCGACCACCGCGCCGGCCTCCCAGATCACCACCTGCGACGCCAGAAGCG